>NC_137969.1:248991713-249091038 GCF_963924665.1 Micromys minutus
CACATACCCCTGCCATTTGTAGGAACACTTTAGTTCAATCATTTCTCCCTGAAAAGCAATGGCCAAAACATTGAAGACTTTTCATCTTACTGGGATGCTTTTGTCATTGCTGCTGGGCACTGTACCAGGGTCTCCTTTCTCAAAATATAACTGGTTTTGTTTTTCTTTCATCAAATATCTATATCCTGCTCAATTTGAGCCATCTCTCTGAGCCATACCCCTCCCAGAGACTAAGTATCCACCCCCACTTCCCTTAAGGTCAAGCTCCCCTGTCCAAGTTTCTAGATGCCCTGCTGACAAATCAGCTATCAAACTCTGACGCCTAGAATCCTAATAGATTTTTTTTTCTCCTCCGGATACCATCTGTTCATTAAAGTCAACATTATATCTTTCTCTTCCAGAGTGCCCCAGGCAATTCTCAAATTTTGCTGGACTGGAGAAAAAAAAATAGCCACAAGTTTAAAGACTAAGAATGTTCATCATTGATAAAGTGGGGAGGAGAGGGAGAAGATGAGAGAGAAAGAAGAGGATCAGGAGGGATGGAGGGAAGAGAGAAGGAGAAGGAAGAGAAGGAGGAGGCAAGAAGGGAGGATATGAAGGAAGGAAGGAAAACGGAGGAAGGAGGAATTCTTTCTGCCTCGAGTACAATACATTCTATAATCTAGATTGATTTTTCCTCCAACCCCAGGCTCAATCTTTTGATTGGCCAGTGCTCCGGAAGGGAGGCTTTCATTCTGGAACTGGAAACAGAGGTCATGGCACTGTTGGGCATGAGCCTTGTTTGTACGCTTGGTCCCCCTTTCATCTCAGGAGAGAAATGTGAGCTTCCCTGAGCAGCATATCCTCACATGTTCTGCTCACAGTAGGTCTCACGTAGTTGGAAATGTGAGCAAAGGCAAAATGTTTGAATTCTTTTGTGGAGGGAAGCAAGGCTCGGAAGACACAGAGAGGTACAAGTGTCTCCATAGGAGACTGTGGGCTTCGTGAAGCTTCTCTTTTCTCCTTAGCTTTGAGGTGGGCAAGCTGTTACCTACAACAAACAGTCTACCAGATTCTGTATGCAGGTGCTCTCGGGACCCCAAAGAGAGCACATTTCTCTGAGACACTTATGTGCAAAGGAAAGGACGCTGTGCTCACTTGCTAGGTGTCTCATCAGAGTTAAATTGCCTTCACCTGTCCTGACAGAACGCTCTTCATTTCTCCACATGTTCTGTCTAGAAGAAGAACATGTCAAATCTCATGGAACAAGGGAAGAAAATGGCAGGAGAAAACTTGTTAACTTAGGTAATATGTCAATAAGGAATTGGCATAGGATATTTAGGGGATTAAACTATTATTCTCAGCCGAGTTGGAGCCCTGTGATATGACTCTTCATAGACACACAAGCAAGGAGCTAACAGATATGGGCTTTAACACTCCTTGTTAATTTGTTCACTTAATCTGAACTGATTTGTAATTTAATTAAAATGTTAGTCATTTGAGGAAAGAGACCCAGAATTCCCCATGACAGTGAGGGAAGAGCATAGAGGTTAGGTTGGTGGCATAAACCAAGGCTGTAGGTTGGTGGCATAAACCAAGGCTGTAGGTTGGTGGCATAAACCAAGGCTGTAGGTTGGTGGCATAAACCAAGGCTGGCGTTATGAGGTATCCGGGGACAAACTAAGGTCAAATAGGCAGCCAAGCACGGAGATGAATCTCGGGAGAGGCTTGTGAGCATGCACGAGGGCCTGGGTCCAATACTCAGAATAAAACACTAAGTTATTCAATCAACAGATAGAGGTAGCCAAACTCCTGCCATCACCACACTGTCATCCTGTGACCACAGTAACTCCATAGCTTCAAGTGGGCGTCCCATCCAAGTATCATCCAGGCTGCAGGAATATTGTCTCCAATGGAGTGGCTCAGATATTGAAAGCAGTAATTCAGCCACACATGTATGGATACACACACAATTCACACACACACATATATACACATATGCATATATATGCATTCACATGCATGTACATGCACATTCACATGCATACACATACATACACACATACACATATACACACATGCACACATGCATACACATGCATTCACATATATATATGCACATTAACATGCATACACATATACACACTTGCACTATACACACATTCACATACATACACACACTTGCACATATACACACATTCACATACATACACACACTTGCACATATACACACATACAGATACATATGTATGCATTCACATATACATATAAATGCACATAAACATACACAGGCATACATACATGCACATATACACACAAGCATACATATGCATACACATATACACGCACATAGGCATATGCATGTACACACACACACAATCTCTCAGGGGCTTGAGGTCTTAATAAAGTGCTGCAGCTTTCTTTTCTAAATGGCTCCCTTGCAAGCTCACACACATGCTTTCTCTCTCTCAGGCTCTAACCCTTATCTTTAAAAAGAGTTGTTTTCTGTCTCTACAGTAAGTCACTAGAAACCACTGTCCAGTGGCTTGAGCTAAAGGGTTCAGCGTTTTAGGGAGAGGGCATGAGTCAGCCCTGGAGAGTCACAGCTCAGCACAGTGACAGCTAATATTAAGTATATCCTGGATATATGAAGATCATTAAAGAAAAATCCTAAATGCTCTCACAATAAAATGATAAGTATGCACTGGTGATGGATGTGCTAATTAGCTTGATTTAATCACTTCACGATATATACATTCATCAAAATATTACACTGACACTGTAAATATAGTTTACAGTTTTATTAGTGGAAAGTCCAAAAACTGAGTTAAAGGCTGTGGCTAAATCACAAATGACAAGACATGATGAGATGATGACTTTCTGTGTGTCCTTGAAAAATGAATCTAAGAGCATTCCCATCAATGAAATGGGCGTGCCAGCCCTGATAGCTATCTATCAAGTTAGGATCTGGTGTTTAAAATGCACAGTAGGTCCCAGGCATCAAGAAGAATCTGGACAGTCAGGTACCTTTTGTGCAGACCTCCTATTCCCACTCAGTGCTTCCTCCAATGTCAAGTCCATCTCTGAACACCGGCCCACCATGTAGTGGTCAACGAGGGAAATCATTCATATGCGTCTGTTGAATGAATCTGTAGCTGTGTTGATATTCATCTCTAACCTCGTGTTTGCTACCTCTCAAATCAAATTGCATTTTCAAGGCTCCATCTACCACTCTGCACGAGATGGACTGTAAAATAAATTGAATGTAAAACTGTGGGAAAATTAGGCAGAAAGCCTTCTGTTCCTTAGGAATGAAATGAATCATATCAAAATTTCAAGACTCTATCTATGAATTATCTGTGAGGTGGGTAGTAAAATAAATTGGATGTTGAATTATGGGAAATTAGGAGTGGCGCCCATATACCTTGGTGGTAAAAGCGGGGCCTTTTGTGTGTCGGCTTGTGGGTGAGCTACCCCTGAGCATTTGGCTTTCCTTTTGAATTATGCTCCCACACAGCATTTGATTGGATTCTCAAGAGCTGGTCTTTGTGCCTTTGCACTCCATCAAAACATCTGGTACTTTGGGGTTCAAGCTGTGCATTAGGGTTCAGAGAATTTGCAAAAGAATTTCGAAGCTGCTCTTTAGTCTGAATATCTCAATATGAACTACACTGGAAAACTGCTCCTCCATGAGGCAGGCCACTTGTGGTTGTGGGTCACCAAGTCTTGCTTTTTTTACCCCTAAACACTGGTTCATTCTCTCTCTCTCTCTCTCTCTCTCTCTCTCTCTCTCTCTCTCTCTCTCTCTGTCTGTCTGTCTGTCTGTCTTATGCATATATGAATATATGTATGTATATAATTGCATCTCTTTAATCTCTTTAGAAAAATAGATGAGTCACAGGACCCATTGTAGACAATTCAGATTTTATTTGGAGGTTAGATGATTTCTTTGTAACCTCAAGCCTCCTTTAGCACTGACTAAAACAATCAAGTTTTATAGCTGTGGCCTGTTCATATCCCATTGTGTCTGAGATTAGGAAGCCAGTACCCTCAGGACTCACCACTTTGAGCCTCTTACCCCACCCCAATCCACACATTATTACTGACATTTTTACAGGATACCACTTGGTCCTGAATCTTACCAACCTCAATTCCACTTAGAATCCTCAGGCTTCTAGTATTCAGTCCAAACCTAATTCCAACTCATGGTTCCCCTCCACCTGCCAAAGGGCTTCTGCTGAGAATTGCACCAGTGGGGATCAAATGAGAAGGGAAAAGTATCTCCTATAAATGCCATTGTTCATGTTGAACATGATATGCCATCATTCGAATACAAACACATCTGTGAGTTGACATGGAAGCTCCGTGCAGCATTAGCAAGTCACAACAGGATAGCTGTATCCTGCCATGTGAAAGGTCGTAGGACTGAGAGTGGAGCAGTGGTGGCCTCGTGGTGGCCTCGTGGACAACAGAATGTGGCTTGGAGACACATGCTAACCTGTTGTGAGCTTCAGCACTTGTCTTTCCTCTAAACCCCGGCCTCCTACTAAGCAGCTGTGACTCAGACCCTGCAGACTCAGCCCCAGTAAGTGACTGGGGCTCATCCTGTTCATCTTGCCTCCCTGCTAATTCCCCAGGAGGGCATGAGGTCTCTCAGCATGGCCTTTCCTTGTTAGAAATATTTGAAAAACCAATGGAGAGAAAGAGAGAGCCCAAAGACTAGGAAGCAATTCTGATGGTGGAACATTGTGCACCTGGAGCTGTTCTGGGCTTTGAGTGATAGGGTGACATCTAAAGATGTCTTATGAAGTCTGTATGGAATTAGGGTTGTCATGGACCAATCTGAGACTTGCATACATTTGAGTGCACCTTAATACAAGGAGTTGAGTCAAGTTGACTGATTCGCATCCCCTGTATTTCCACCTAAATTTATCTAAACAGGCAATAGACTAGAAAATATAGGGCACTCAGAGTGTCTTGCTCTGTGATCAGAAGTCACTTTTCATCCATTGGAACAGAGCTGCATTTGCACAGCATCCCTGTTCTGTATTAATTGATGCTGCGTTAAAATATCCGAGTTAACAAAAAGTTACCCAAAAGTAACTTAGGGGAAGAAAGGAATTGTATGGTTTACATCACTAATAGAAGTCAGGGCAGAAACTATCAAGGAGTGCTGCTTACTAGCCTGTTCATTCATGCTCATCTCGCTCTCTAATTCAGACCACACCTTCTTAGGGGATGGTACCACCCACAGTGGGCTGGGCCCTTCTGCATTAATTATTACTCAGGACAACCCTTTACAGACTTGTTCACAGGCCAGTTTGATCTAGGCAATTCCTCAATGGAGACTTCTCTCGATGACTCCAGGCTACATCAAGTTGACAATCATGCCTAAGACAACCTTTCTAGGCATAAAGCAATCACCTTTCTGAAGATGATGCTTGAAAGTTAATTGTTCTGTCCAAACACAGGTTAGTTTTCCCTAGCTAGCAGAAAGCTAGGTAAGTGCAAAAATGTGATTTTTTTTTTTCTCCAGAAAAGTAATTTGGCTTGTTCAAGTTCTCTTTTGCTTGCACCTCTGACAGGGCCTGGCTGGTCTCTGTACACTCAAAACCAGGAGGAAAATGCTCTATTGAAATGCTAATAGAGGAGCTGGCTGTATAATCAGATTGCATCCCCTTTGGGTCTATAAATCATTTACACATAAAATAAAATTGCATGGGGCCTTGTTGCATAGCATATTTGTTTAATTATCCACATTTTAGAATGCTTCTATTCTTCAATTAATTTTCAATATTTAAAGGAGGATAAAAATGTCAGTTTATCTGTATACCTGCTAATTAAATATAGTGTTAGGAATGCTTGCATTATATAAAGTGGGAACTGGTTGAACCTAAGCTAACATTTAGCAGGAACTGGGTTCCTTGGCTCTTGATGGTTGGTCAGTTTAGCAATTCTCTTGCTGCTGTGACCATGTACCTGACCGAGGCAACTTAAGGAAGGGTTTGCTTGGGCTTGGAGGTACAGTCATACAGCTTCAAAGTGTGTCATGGCAAGGAAGCAACCTGAGGCAGCTGGTCACATTGCATCTGCAGCCAGGAGCAGAGAGAGATGGACGCTGGTGTTTACCTCACCTTCCTTTCACTCACCTGGGACCCCAGTGAAATTTGATGGTCCCTCCACATCCAGGCTATGTCTTGTCTCCTTACTTAAACGTCTCAGGAAACATCCCCACAGACAGAGTGGTCCACTGGCTGATGGCTCTAAATTCTCTTGAAATCAAACATCATGACGGCCTTACCTGTCTTCCTTACTCTGTCTCCCTAAGGCAGAAAGATCAAGGTCAGTGAACCTTAAAGTCCAATGCTTTCCTCCACATTTATGGGCCTGGATGTAGAATGAGCAAACACTACAGCCACCTCTGCTGTGGAGAAACCTAGGTCTCCATTTCTGCTTCCCAGCATACATTTCTTAGGCTATACCTTCCTGTTTCTGTTGAGTCTGTCAGTCAAAGTCTTTCTAATTCAACCTAATCCAGAAAACTTTTCACATACATGCCCCCAAATTTGTCTCTGTGTTGGCTAGGGTCTTGTTTAATTGTTCTGTTGTTGGCGCTATTCCTGCTGTTTGTTAACTGGACACGAACTAGTGTCATTAAAGAAGAGGGAACTCGGTTGATGAGCTGTTACCACCAGTTTGCTTATGGTAATATCTGTGAGGCTTTTTCTCTGCCCTGTGCTGGCTGAGGTCTTCAGAAATAGCTGCATAAACAAGGCTGGAACAAAGATATTATCAATGCACATGTTAACAAGGGGAAATTTTCTGTGGATCCCACCCCTTGACAAAGAAATTATAGGCAACTAATGACTACTTGGAGGGAGAATTAGCCTCTCAATGATGAGCTCCCTTATTGTTTGTCTAGTGCACAGTGGTCAGTCCACATACACAGCAACATGGACTCCAAGGGTTATGTGTGTGTGTGTGTGTGTGTGTGTGTGTGTTTGCATTCATATAAATATATGTAAGTCTAACAGCAAAAACATGAGATTATCAACTTGAGAGCTGCAGAGGGTAGTTAGGAGGGAATAGAAGTATGGAAGTGTAGGGGTTAGCACTCATCACTACATTTGCTTAATTAAGTATGTTTGTGTGGGGGTGTGCTAGCGCACATGCACGTGTGCTCACCCAGGTGTGAGTGCAAGCACACGTGTTTCTGTGAGTACACATTCATGCCACAGCATATTTAAAGAGCTCAGGTAACCGTTGGGACTTTTCCTAGTCTGATAATGACACAGAAGCTTAAGTCTATTTGCCATGCTTATGACCTTAAGCTAGGCTTGCTCTCCAATTAGCTCCTGACTCCTATTAACCAGTTGATACCATTCTATATCTACCACGTGGCTGGCTAGTTACCTCAGTTTCATACGTGGGACTTTCTCCCAATCTTGGTAGTGAATCTCTTCCCACACCTGACTGTCTCCCAGAGTTCCTGACTCTCTGCCCAGAACTTTCACCTCCTATTTCCTGCCTTTTGCTGAGAGACCGTCAGCTCTATTGGCAGGTGAAGCTTCCACACAGTACACAGAATTTTCTCTTTTCAGGACAACTTACAGGAGTCACCTTCTCACCGTTCATTATGTGAATTCCAGGGACTGACCTAAGGTGATTAGGCTTGGCAGCACATTCCTTTGTCCACAGACAGCCCCATGGACTCTCTGTAGCCATCCACCTTTACTTCCTCAGACTCTGCTAGCCGCTCTCAGGTTATTTTTTTTTTTCATTTGAATATCCTGATATTCTACAAATTTGTTCCGTCACCAGGTAAAGTCTTTTGTCTCTGGCTGCCAAGCAGCACTGCCTCCCTCTCAAAAAAAAAAAAAAAAAAAAACCTCTGACAAGCCCCACCTCTTTATAAGTCCATAATTTACTCTTTGCTGTGAATATATGCAAAGTAATTACACTTAGCATTTGGTTATTTACCATGTTTGTTAATCGTTTTCTCAGTTAATTTTTATTTTAAACCTTGTCTCGTTAAAAGCAAATCTCGATTCCGCTGAAGGAAAGTAAGAACGCTGTCTCCAGAGCTCGGGCCCATGGGGAAATCAGATTTTTCTTAGACTATGCAAATCAATATCAACTCAGGACTTCAGAACCATGTAGCATCTCACCGAGTTTACAGGGTTTTGTAGAATCCATGTATTTCTTGTAGGTCCCTGGAGGTAGGCATCACCTTCTCTACTTTTAATGAGGTGGCTTAGAGTTGCTAAGAGAGTCACCGACAGCCAGTAATTGGGAGTGGGGACATGTTGGGTTGGATAGACTGGTGGGGTGGTGACAGTGAAGGGGGGAGGGACTAGTCTTCTCCTCGCCCCCTTTCCCCTCTTTTCCTCTCCCTCTTTCCTCCTCTCCCTCTATTCCTCTCTCCATCTCTCTCCTTTTCTCTCTTTCCTCCCCACTTTCCCTCTCTTCCTTTTTCCCTTTTCCTGTTTCCCTGTTTCCTCCTCCCTCCCTATTTTCCTCTTTCCCTCTCTCTCTCCCTCTCTTCCCCTCTCTCCCTCTCTTCCTCTCTTCCTCTCTTCCCCTCTCTCCCTCTTTCCCTCTCTTCCCCTCCCTCCCTCCCTCCCTCTCTTCCCCTCCCTCCCTCTCTTTCCCTCTCTCCCTCTCTTCCTCTCTTCCCCTCCCTCCCTCTCTTCCCCTCTCTCCCTCTCTCCCTCTCTTCCCCTCCCTCCCTCACTCTCTTCCCCTCCCTCCCTCTCTTTCCCTCTCTCCCCCTCTTCCTCTCTTCCCCTCTCTCCCTCTCTCCCTCTCTTCCCCCTCTTTCTCTATTCCCCTCTCTCCCTCTCTTCCCCCTCTTCCTCTATTCCCCTCTCCCCCTCTCTCCCTCTCTTCCCCTCCCTCTCTTCCCCTCCCTCCCTCTCTTCCCCTCCCTCTCTTCCCCTCCCTCCCTCTCTTCCCCTCCCTCCCTCTCTCCCTCTCTCCCTCTCTTCCCCTCCCTCCCTCTCTCCCTCTCCTCCTCTCTTTCCCTCTCTCACCCTCTCTATCCCTTCTCATCTCTCCCCCATCTTTCTCTTTCTCTCCCTGTTTCTCTCCCTTTATTTCTCCCCTCTCGCCTTTCTCTTCCCACATTGCTCTATCCTCCTTCTCTTCTTTCTTCTTGCCTTCCACCAACTTCATTGTTTCCTTTTTCTTTCCCCTCTCCTTCCTCCCTCCCTTTTCCTCTTCCTCTTTTTTTTCTCCCCTCCTCCTTCCCTTCCTCCGTTCCTTCTTCCCTCCCTTACTTATTCTCAAACATGTGATAGACATTAACTGAAGGTGGAACCCAGAGCAGATAGGCTGATTTGTTCTTCCCAGTTCATAGATGAACATAAATTAGTAATAGCAGTGCACACAATAGGATAGGCTTAAGCTGGAAAACCATCAGACTCATTCTCTTTCCATTCATGGCAATGCTTTTCCATATAGAAAGGAATTGGCTTTGGCCAGAGTCAGAGAGAACCCAGATGTGCCCAGCCAGATGCTTTTCCCACCATGGATCACACTCTGACCAAGTTACACTAGAAACAGACGGTCTAATGTTTGCTTGTCCACTGAATGACTGGATGGCAATAAGGATAGTGCTGAGTCTCTGAGGCCTGACAGAACACGGATGTTGAAGAATCCATCACACTATTCTTACTTCAAGTTCAGTCTTACTGAGCCTCAGGATTTGCAGCTAGATGTCAGGCTGGGGGAAGGCTTTAAAGAAGCTGCATGACCAAAGAGGCTTGCCTGTTTTACTGTCTTACGTTTAATTACTGGGCCAAACTATTTTCCTATAATTCAAACTAAAGGTGGAGGTCTTAGGAATAGTGGGATGGTGCATATATCATCTCCATATCACGGAAGCGAAGGCAGGGACTTAGTTTAAAGTCATTTAGGATCTTTCACTGAAGGCCTCTTGAATGCAACCAACTGTACTGACTCACAGGAAAATGGCTTCTTCCAGTAGAGAGTGACCACTGTAGAGAACTCCATCACCCAGTCTTGCTTTAGACTTAACGCATTTTTCTTGGCAGCCTTAGCTTAGAGACACTCTCAGAAGTGCTGAGGCTGGTTCTGAATTCTAATTATGCTACGAAAATGTCTTTTCCCTTATAGTCAAATGTCTTCTACCACAGGCTTAGCTCATTCTTGAGCATCTCCTGGTTCATGTATGAGCATGACTTACATCCGTGTATTCTGCAGGACTCCACTAGGCTAGGAAACAGAGCCACAGTCTGGGGGCAGAGAAAGAAGAAGTGACCCACAGGACAGCAGATGACCAAGAGGAGGACATGCAAGAGCAAGCCTACATGCTCCAGAAGTTCTCCATGAACACATCAAGGGGCAGCTCACACGCATAGAATGGAGTACTCAGTGAGCAGTTTCTAGACTGGGGGGTACAGAATAACAGGGCCTGTTTACCTGCTGAATTTTACAATCTCCAGGAATCACTTCTAACTATGAAAGCCCTAACCCTAGAAAACATTAAAGAATGCACACAGTGTGCATGGAGGTACCATCAGTTGGTTTTCTTGGCACAGGGACCTAGTAGCTAAGGGGAATTGCTTAAGGAGGAAAGATTATCTTGGTCCCTGGTATAGGTCTATGGTCGGCTGGCGCTATGACTGTGGGCCCTGATTGAGGCAGAACATCATGGTAGAAGGAGATTATCAGAGGAATGGAGCATAGGATCGCATCGAGAGTCTGTCTCTCCCTAGTGAGATGGTAGTCATCAAGAAAACAGGCCACAAATGTTGGTGAGGCAGCCATTGTTGTCTGCTGGTAGAAATTTCCAGCCTCTATAGGAACCAGCGCAGTATTCCATAGAAAGCTGGAATAGTTCTTCCTCTGAGCCAGCATCCCTGCCCTGGGTATTTAACCAAAGAACTTTAGTTAACACATCCCAGAGACTTGTGCATATCTGTGTTTACTGCCCTACTGTTCATAGTTCCTGAGACACAGAATCATCTTAGGTGCCCGTCAGCAAAGGACCAGACAGAGAAAATGTGTGTATGGACAAAGGTGGATTCCTTCAGTCACAAAACAAAACCAAGTTGTGCCATCGGTAGGGAGTGGATGGAATGAGTGATTTCGGTTAGGTGAATTGTCATTCTCAGGAAGGTAGATATCACATGTGACATGTTTTCTCTCATTTGTAGGTTGGAGGTTTTATACACATTCACATGAAATCATGTATGGACATGAGCCATGAACATCAAAGTGAACTGATGTTGGGAATATGATGGGGAGGGAGATGCAGAAGTGTGCCGGACTCCTGGGGAATGTGCCCATAATACAGTAGATGTTTGCATGAAATCAGCATTTGAATCGATCACGGAACAGCTGACACATTTTTCAGTATAATGAAAGCATCTTAAAGTCCCAAAGCTGCTCTTTGTCCTCATGACTCTGACACATGGATCCACTGAGATTTTATAAATAACCAAGTTGACCTGTAAACAAAACAAAACAAAACAAAAAACAAAGAACACCTAAAACTTTCCTGCTTTCTGTAGATTGGGGATTTCTCCAGACTTAGAGTGTTTCTTACGTTCTGAGTATATTGAAGGAGAAGGAAATCTCGTGTATTTGTTTATAAGTTTCACGAAGACTGATTCTGCCAATATCTCTTCAAACCAAGGCTATACAGAAAACATTGGGTCGTCTGACTATTATTTATTTTATTTTATTTTAAATTGAACAACTTTATTTTAAAAGATGAATGTACAGATTTAAGTATTTTTGCATAAAAGTATATGGATACATTTTTGTCAGTACTTGATTTTTTTAAAGGTTTGATAGTATGCATTAATATCTTACTAGTTACAATGAGCATAAAGTACATGTAAAACAAGATGTAACCTGGAATTAGTGAAAGTTTTCTTAGTGTGTAAAGATTAAGCATAATGGTTTTTCATTTTCTTCTTCTTCTTTTTTTTTTTTTTGGCTTTTGTTTTTCTTAAACTTCATGTGAGTTGTTTTTGAGGTTCTCAGAGCTTTCTGGGGTTAGTGACAGACTATTATTTTTGTATTCTAGAAAGTGAAGCCAAAGAGGAAAAGAGGGTCACTTAATGAGGCCAGGGTGAGCCTGAAGCAGGCTTGTAGGTATTTCCTATTCCCTATCATTTGTCTGTTCTTCCTTTCCTCCTTCCCAAATTCCCAGCACCCCATTGCCTTCTCTGGGCAGTTGCATATTCTTTCCCATTTTATTACAGCTTCTTGTTTGTGTCAAAGCTCCTGAGGACCATAAACATTTAGATTCAACATTTATAGTCCGTTTAATCTGTTTCTTGGTCTAGGAATCCAAGGAATCCTTGTGTTACCTGGAGCTCAGAGGGCAAAGTCCAGCCAGGTCTCATGCATCTCATGTATACAAACCCTGTCCTGAAGAGCTTTGCAGGGATGTCAGAAAGCAGTGTGTGTACAGCTGGTCTCAGCCTGCATGGACTCGGGAAAGCTTACTGAGTCAAGGGTGGGGCAGAAAGCAAGAAGATGCCGCTGAAGGAGAGAGAGGAAGAGATACAAAAAGGGGGAGGGAGGAAGGAGGAGGAGAGAGAGGAAGTGAGGGAGAATGAGAGATACAGACGGGGGAGGGACAGAAGGAGAGAAAAAGAGAAAGGAAGGAGTGAAGGAGAAAAGATAAGATAGAGGGGAAGAGGGAGGAAGAAGGGAAGAAGAGGAAAGAAGGGAGAGAGGGGGAGAGAGGGAGAGAGAGAGAGAGAGAGGAAGAAGAAGAGGAAAGAAGGGAGAGAGAGAGGGGAGAGAGAGAGAGAGAGAGAGAGAGAGAGAGAGAGGGAGAGAGAGAGAGAGAGAGAACCATGTGGTTGTAAAATTTTGCTGTAGTAGATCACCCAGACCTGCTTTTTATCCAGGAAGCAGACTTTATAGGTGGATTTATAGGCAGAAGGGTAGCCTTGGACCTGTGCCATGTCTGAAGGCTGCTGAGTGTCCTGGGAGCAGCCGATGATGCTTTATCTTTGAGAATAGCCTGTCTCCTCCAGATGCTTTGGTCCCGGCCTGGAGTCCAGAGGGCGTGGGCAAGCCCTTTATTCTGTGTTCTCTTCATGCTCCTCACAGGCTTTCAATCCTAGGTAGCACTGGGGTCTTTCTCCACATCCTTATGCTCTTAAATGTCATTTCTCTCTTCATTTGCCTGGAGCCAGGCTTTCATCTCAACTCTTAACCAAGAGCTACCTACTGAAATGTTTGGCAGCAGAAACCGTTCCCTGGGTCTTTCCTCCTATCACTCTTCTCAGTATCAGTATAATAAGGATGAGATGCGAGTTTATACAGCTTGGTACCCAAGAGAAGACTCAACTGAGAACTTGGCCTGGATAAGGATGAGTGGCAGTTAACCCTTTGAAGCCTAGGAGGGTGAGCACTCAGAATGAGCTTTGGCAGACACACCTCCACCCCCCCCCCCATGGCTCATTTCATCTTGGTGCTAGCCTTTGGGCACCAGAGGACTCTGACAAAGTAACTGCCCTCTCTGTGTAGCCACAGGGGTTAAAGGTAGGGATAACCATAGAACTGAACAAATGTCTCACAGGCCTAGAGCTGAGGGAGATGGGAGTATGACACAAAGTGGGAAAAAAAGAAAAGAATGTCTGTCTGTCTATCTGTCCAGGGAACATTTCCCCATGTTGTGTCTTTAAGGCTTTTTCTTGAGTTTTCTATTGAGAAGGAGCTGGGTGGCAAAGTGAGGTTTGAGGTTTGTGGAGAAGGTTAGCAAGGGACATCAAGACAAACTGAGGAATGGTGCTGTACATGTGCCTATGGGACATCATCAGAGGCTGGGCTCCTAGGATATCATTAGGAAACAGGAGAGACACTGAAGGAGGCCATTGTGGGGGCCCGTGTTCACACCAGGGAGTTGGGGATCATACCCCAGAGGCCAGCATGGGAGCCACATGTATAAGAAGAAGCCTGGGCTCTCCCCATTGCCCGGCAGAGTTGAGAAGTTAGAGGAAAGGAGGGATTTTCATGTCCCTAAGGGAGAAAAGGACAATAGCTGAAGAAAAGTTAGCAGGTACTGAGCTTGGCATGCAGGACACAGGAGTAGAGAGGTAGCTGAGGAAGACTCAAGCCGAGCAAGGGTGGGAAATGGAGAAACAGAGCAGGCCAGAAGCCAGGCCTCACCAACCCAGTGCAGCTCCCACAAACGGCCTCCTCCAAGTGGAAGTCCCCCTCAGACCCATTTTGGCAGCTTCTGACCCAGACATAATGACCTTATGAGCTGCACAGAAGGATCAGGCCATCCTCACCAGGTTGAATAATTCAAGGGATGAGATGGCTCTTTCACCAAAGGTAAGTTGACTGAATCAGAGAAGTGTCTTTGACCTTCAGAGGGTTGTAGTCACAATTTCCCTCTACACCACTCCTCAAATATCATGTCTGGTTTAGATTGGACTGCTGCGGGGGGGCTGGAAAAACTTTCCAAATCCCCAGATCTCAACAGACGGAAGTGTGATGAGGGTTAGCCCTGACCAGTGATGGCTCTGGGGCCCAGCAGAGCAGGTAATTTTTCTCCATTGTCACAGGGACTGCCCGGGCAGGTGGACAGCAAAGCCCTGACTGGTCTCAACAGCGACCGTTTGCCATCTCTAACATCAGTGCCCAGTGGCTCGTGTGCCCTGGGAGCTGCCTCCTGCTTGTTCTGAAGCCCTCACGCACACGTGTCTGACTTTTGTATAACTTCCATCCCATGATTCTCCCCAGTGGGCTACAACAGGAGGGTACTCTCAGACTGGAGCGAACGAGGCATAGTACCCTGGCCTGCAGAGCTAAGTATACAGGAACAAGCACACCTATACTCATGTGTGCATATTACTGTCCTCTGCACAGCTGTTCTTGACACCTGCATCAGAGCTGGGATTATAAAGGGGAGGGAGAGTGCTAGCTGTTGTAGGCAGGGTTTGCTTCCGTGCCTGTCATTCATTCAGAGAGCTCAGATCCTGGCGGCCCTGTTCCCTCGTCTATCAAATGCTAGCGGATAATTACATTTACGAATACAACAGTGGGAAGAGCGGGAATGCAGAAGTAGGCGAAGCAATCTTAACAGCAAGCTACAGAGAACCCCAAACACACTGTTTTGCATTTGCAGAGCCCTCGGGCCTCCTCGCTGTCCCTGAAGCCACGTCATGTCCCTGAGAACAGGCAGATTAAAAATATTGACATACATTCCCACAGTGCAAGCCTACAGAAGAGAGGGAGTTGACAGCCAGCTCCAGTGGCCTTCCTCTCAGCCTGTTTCCCACCATACAGCACACAATGCATGGTGGCCCCTTCAAGGTGTCACCTGGATGCTAGTGTTGTTCTAAGAGTTGCGCTCATTAGCATGACTGGCAGTGTCTGAACTGCATGTGAACCTCACCTACTATTTTTTCTCTCAAGGGGGATGTTACAACTTTTCTAGAAAGAGCATTCATGACCTGGGTTCTCATGCATCTGGGAATCCCGAGACACTTACTCCAGACCTTCAGCTTTTGCCCTGTTGTCTTCTGAGTTACCAACCAATTCACTGGCTTGAAAGCACACAGCATTCTCACATGGTTTCTGGGAGTCTGGGAACATGGGTGTGACTGACCTATGCGCTCTACTCAAAGCCTAGCAAGAAAGAGTCCAGTGAAGCCTCTCTCTTCAGACTTATGGGATGGAGCCCAATCTGTGGAAGGGTGCTTGTATCTCACTGACGAATCCACCTAGACACTATGAGGTTTGCTCACTGTGGAACAACCTTGGGGATTCTGGCCTCTGCTTTTTCTATTCCTGCTGGTCCTCTAACTGGACATTCTATTTGTCCTCTGTTTTCCCGGGACTCTATATTCATTTCTATGCGGGGATGTGACTTTGGCCTGTGTTTTGACAGAGGGAGGGGAGTTTGGTTAAAAAGGGGGACCAGGCCATGCTGGGCAAAGGGGGTGACTGCGGTGTCAGGTTTAGAGTTATAAGGGCTGCCTCTCTGCTGACTGAGAAAGTGGTGACAGGATTCTTCACTTCTCACATGCTCCTGCTCACAGCCAGGACTCTGAGTTCATAAACTCCCTGCTTTCTCCCAACACACAGATGTAGATAATCCAAGGCAACGCCATCAGGAGCTCTAGCATGAACAAGTCTGTCACAGAAGCTCCACCTGTCTCCTCGATACACAATGACACTCACTTCCCAAACTGAAGCTTAGAAAGAAGCTGGCTGGTAAGAATGTCTCCCCAGCAACCATGAAGGCCAGAGTTCAAATCTCTAGTTCCGCAGTGAAAAGATGGACGGGCCCATATTCGTGCCTGAAACTTCAGAGCGGTGTAGACAGGGATGAGGATCTTTAGGGCTTGCTGGCCACTTGTTTAATTCCAGGTTCAAGGAACAAGTCGTGTCAAGGAAATGTGATCAAGCGTGGTACAGCAGGACCTAACACACTCTCCTCTCACATCCACACCAGGGCACGCACCTGCACACATGCTTGCCTACCTATCAAACATGCAACAACAACCACTTTCTAAAAAGAAAGGCATTTGTCGAAATTACCATTAGTATCTCCTATGAGATCAGGGTGAGGCACTGGTCTCTTTCAAGGTACCTGTGCCACGGCACAGCCAATAAATGTAGGCATTGATCCTCTCTGCTTCCAACCAGTGTTTGGCTGGTCTCTCTTTTTCTCTGCTTCGCTCCTTTAATATTGATGCAACCTGGACCAAAAGGTCTGCCTTTACTTCGATCCCCATAAAAAGCCCCGTGGAATTCACATTAGCGCGTCCATAAAAGTCAGAGAGGCTCTGCAAATGACTCAGACTTTAAATCCGGGAGTGGAAACCCTAATCACGATTTAATACAACTAAGTATGCACATACTTTATGGTCAATCATCCAGACCATCTACAGGGTCCCTTGGCTTTGAAATGACTGTATTTCTGAAGGAGCTGCCGATGAGCCTTGGCTGACATGACATATGTTGAAATAGACTGCGGAGCAATCACTTAGGGATGAAAATCTTGCTACAGTGGTAGTGAACCAAAGCTAAGAGGCAAATTATTCAATTACAGTAAATTTACAGTAGCTTAATATTTGATAAAAGTGGCTCTCCCCTCATCAGACCGTCTTACTGAAAACGTTTGAGCAGCCAAATAGCTCCGGAAGCTCTCAAGATGTTTTAAGCACTTATTAAGAAAATTCATCTCCCTTGATCTTATATGAGCATTGACTTAGAATATATTTTTTTAAAAAAATATACGGATGTAATTGCCAGATACTTTCTTGGTGCATTGGAAGCCTTCACGTTAACCTATTGGCTCTTTCTTTTAAAAGCCAGCAGAAGCATGTGTAGGTGGGCCCTACAGAGACACCAATAGGAGTAGACCCTGCTTAAAGTGGAGAACACAGCTGTGCACACGGGCAGGGATGTTTTTCCCTTTCCCGAAGCTGCAGGTGAACCTTTGTTCCTGAGATGCACTTAGCCAGGGGCAGGCGACTGGAGAAGGTGGGCTGGTTGAGCAACACAGGTCATTTTCAATGAGAAGTCACCTGTGTGTTTTGCAGTTCAGCTTTAGAGCTTCACACTGTGTGTGTGGGGGGGGGAGAAGGAAAAGAGGGAAAGAGGGAAAGAGAGAGAGAGTTCTCATCCATGTGTGCATGCATAGAGGTCAGGGGTCACTGTCATACGTGTTTCTCTGCTGCTCTTCTCCGTTCCTTTCTGAGGAAGTCTCTCTCTCATTGAACCTGGGGCTCATCAATTCAGCTAGACTGGTTGGCCAGGGATGCCCTTTCTGTCTTCAGCACGACTCTCAGGTTAAAAGTACTGATGTACCCAGATTTTGTGTGGCTGCTGGGACTCCAAATTCAAGTTGTCAGCTGCCACTTTGCCAACTGAGGCAACTTTCTGGTCCCTGCTAATCACATTTTAAAGTTCCTACTTCAGCTTTAAAGAGTCTCTATTTCATTTCTGTCACCGTTATTTGTTATTTTGGTGTGTGTGTGTGTGTGTGATGTGTGTGTGTGATGTGTGTATATGTGATATGTGTGTGATGTGTGTATATGTGATGTGTGTGTGTATGCTGTGTGTGTGTAAGTGTACAAGGAGGCCAGAGCTGGTATCAAGCATCTTTTCCCATTACCCTCCACCTTTAAGTTTCAACACAGGTTTTCTCACTGAACCTGGATCTTGCCAATTCTGATATTCTGGCTGGCCAGTAGGAATCCCCCTGTCTCTACCTCCCCCATTGCCGGGATTATAGGTGCATTCTCATGTGCCTTGTTTTTTGTTTGTATTTTGTTTATTTGTTTGGTTGTAACATGCTCAGGATTAAACTCAGTTTGCACTTCTGGTGAGCTCTGAGGAGACAGATGACCCATTTTCTCGTTTACATCAGCTTTGTGAGTCACAGGAGGATCAGACACATTATGATGGTGGAATTTCTGATGTGACCCATGACTTGCAGGACTACAGTCTATAATAGACACGGCCCTGACCTAGAGTTCTGGCTGGGTTGTGTCTCTCTTTGAGGAGACTCCTGTGCACTGTATTGGGAAATACCCTGGCTGCTAGACTACAGTGCTCTTTAGGGAGCTGGCTGAGACTCCCATCTCCTTCGACTGGGACATTTAAATGCACACATTGCTTGCAGCTTGCCTGGAGTTGAGATCTCATAGATAATTGTTCTCTCTTGACCAAACTCCATTCTGTCATGCAACCCCAGCAGGGAATGCTCAATTCTTCAACTTCCAGAAGCAGGAGAGCTTCGTATCTAGGCCCAGTTAGACTTCCCCTATTGCTCAAGCAAAGAGAGGGGGGTGGAAGTTCTAATTAGACCCTGTCACAATCCAGCTACCATAAAGAGAAGCCCAGGTATGCAAATCACATTAAACCTATCCTAAGCTTGGCAGATCTACCAGGGCAGGAGTGGAGAGACAGGGCTGACAACCTCGCCTCTGAAGTAAAAAGGTAAAAGCTGGCCTGGTCACCTGGGTGTTCATCAGCTCTGCCATACCTCCACAGCCCCAGAGCCGTGAGAGAGGCGAAGGGGGGGATGTGAGTATGCAGTGTGTTAAATGTGCCACATTCTGAGCCAGAATGTTGTAGCTGTATTCAGAGTTAAAGCAAGCTAATGGCTTCAAAGATGCACATAAAGGCACACATGCACACACACACACACACACACACACACACACACACACACACACAAACACACACATGCATGCACACCATTCAGCACAGTATAGAGGTCACAGTATTAACCATCAAATATGGGGAATTATGAATGTCAGTGGCCTTTTATAATGAAGCTCATTATTAATAGGTCTATTAGCTCAGTATGCATTGAGACTGACATCAACTTCTTTCTTCAGCAGCCGTTTGCTCTCTCTTACATCTGAGACCCATTCTGACATCTCAATGTATATAAAAATGCAAGATTAGGGTGGGCATGGCAGGGAGGTGGGATGGGAGCAAGGCAGGAAGATAATATCTAAAGGGAACGAGCAAGCAGTGTTACCTGGCATGGGACATGCATTGTAAAAACAACAGTGACCATGACTGAGTGTTTATTATGGGCAGATGTGTTTCATGGAAATTTTTAATCAAGTATTAGAAAGCATGGGACATTGGGTAAGAACATGTTTCAGATTGGCAACTTTAAAAATAGTGTAACAACATCCCAGATGCTCCTTGATCCATACTTTCGTTAAAGATTGCTATCTCTCTTTAATTTAAGTATAATTTTATTTACTGGGTGTAAAGTAAAATTAACCATTTACATGTTACAAGGGAGGTGCCTTGGATAGCTTTTGCCACCCTTGCCAAAGCCTAGACATATCTGTAAAGAGGGACTCTTACTTGACAAGATGCCTCTAGCAGATCAACCTATAGCCACCTGTGTAGGGCATTTCCTTGATTGATGAAGGACTTGGGAGAGCCCTACTCACTTGGTGGAGTACCGCACTAGGTAGATGGTTCTGGGGTACACAAGAAAGCAGGATGAGCAAGCCCGAACACTGTTCTCCTATGGCCCCTGTTTCAGTTCCTGCCCAGATGAACTGTGACCAGGAAGTATAAGATGAAATATACCTCCCCCAAAGTTGCTTTTGTTCATCATCTGTCTCATACAACAGACGCCCAACCCAGACAGAACTGCACACCAATAGCTAGTGTTCACTTTCAACTTGGCAGAATCTAGAACCAGGGATGGGAGCTGGACCTTTGGGGTTGCCTTTGGGAGGATTATATTGCTTCCGTTAATTGATGTGGAAAGATCCATCCTAATTGTGGATGAGATCCTTCTCTGGTCAGAGACACCCTGAACTGTTTAGAGTGGAGAAAATGTGTTAGGCATGCTTTTGTGGCTCTCCATTTCTTTGTTGTGGCTGCCACATAGCCAGCCACTTCCAGTTCCAGCAGCCTTAACCTCCCTGCCGTGATGTGACTTTGAACTGTGAGCCCGATGAACCCTTTCTCCTCTGAGTTACTTTGTCAGTACATTTTATCACAGCAATAGAATAAGAAGCTAAGACCAAGGTTACTGGGAACAAGGTTAAGGTCAGACCCTAGGTTGTATCTAGTCTCTGACCTTGAACACAGCTCAACCCAGAGCTTATGTTCTTGTCATTTCCCAGGAGACATTCTACACATGTGTCCTTTGTTACGTCCATTTGAGTCTTATCCTGCTCCGTTCCACATGCTCTGCTAAACACTAGGGGAGAAAAAGATCTGAGAGACTCTCCTTGACCTCAGATATATGGACAGAGGCAGAACTGGACAGGCAGGTAACCTGAACCAACTCTAAATGCTCCTTGTCCAACTGAATTGTGGTCAGCTTCACTCCTAGAGAAAATGTCATCAGGTAGAGATCTTCTACAAGACAGATATTGTAGAATAAAGACTAAAAAAAAAAAAAAACATATTAAAGACGCCCCGGTATTTCTAGATGCAAAAGTAATGTATTTTCAACTTTAAAAAATATTATAAAAAGTCCCGAGGGAATGAATTTTTAAGTGACAAAGGATGAGAAATTTAATAACTAGGAATCCACAGAGGCCAGCTTAATATCACACAGAAAAAGACATGTGGGGGTGGCCATCGATCTCTGCTCAGGATCTAATGACAGAGAGTCAACACCTTGGTATTTGAGTGAGAGGCCAATTCCTAGTGTACACCAAACATCCTGATGGAAGATCCTGAACCTGCTCTTTGCTACAAGTTTCCCTCCCTGGTCTTTATTCTCATGTATAAAATGGGACTAAAACTTACACCATGAATCAGCTATGGATGATGTATAAGGGATGAGTGCCCCTGTAACTAGAAAGGGGCCTATAGCATCTTTATTGCACTACCAAATGCCTGAGTTGCAGCTCTGGCATGCTACATAAAACAGCTAGACATGGTGGCCTGCCCAGTAATCCTGGCTCTGAGAAAGAGAGACAGAAGGATCCCCAAGTTTGCTGGACAGATAGTCTTGCTGGACCCATGAGAGACAGTCTCAGAAAAAAAAAAAAATGGTAGAGCTGTGAAGACCCTGTGCAGACAACTCACCTGCCTGTGTGTATGCATCTACACATGAAATTGTGGACATTTATAAAAACATGCTTGACACACACAAGCACATGCACACTCGTAGGCTAGGACTATAGTTCCATGATAGAATGCTTGTTCAACATGAATGAGACCCTACTGCTATATGTATATCTAGAGGAGATGCGCACACACGTGCGCGCACACACACACACACACACACATCCCAGCAATATTACCTGTGGCTTTGGCATACAATGAGGAATCATATTCAGAGCACAGGGCTGTTGCCATAGCAGTGATCAGAGCCTGTGGACATGCATGTGTGTTCAGTCCATGGTTCACAGAAAGATGGGAACTGAGGAAAACTGAATGTGTCCCAACCAAAAAACCATGAACTTTCTTGGTTTTGTCTTATTTTTGAGTTTATAAATGATATAATTAAACATCATCCTTCCCTTTTTCTTTCCAGGCCTCCTTATACACAACTCCATGCTCTCTTCAAATTCATGGCCTGTTCTTTCACTAATTGCTACTGTGTGCATGTATGTATATGTGTATGTGTATGTGTATGTAGATGTAGATGTAGATGTATATATATATATATATATATATATATATATATATATATATATATATATATATATATATATTCCTAAATAAAACCTGCTCAGTCTGTATGATGCTATTTGTATGTATGTCTTCAGGACTGACTGTTTGACACTGAATAACCAGTTAGTCAGAGCATGTCTTCTGCTCCCATCTTTTCTTAGCTGCCTGTAGTTTTTTCTGTAAGGTTGAGGCCTTGTGGAATTTTGTCATACACTTAAGTGCTCTGAAATGGTCCCTCACCACAAAGCACTGTCACATGTAATATTAGGGTGGTTCTTAACTTCCAACAAAGAACAAGGAGAGCCCAAACTCAGACAACAATTAGTATAGAATTTATTTTAGAATAATATAGATCTATACATATATATCTCTCTGTGTGTATGTATGTATGTATGTATGTGTTACTCTTTCTGTGTGTATCTGTGTGTATCTGTGTGTCTTTCTGTGTGTGTTGTCCTTGTTTAGCTCATATTTGGGCAGTCATATTGCTGAGGTTTTATGAGTGTACCTTTTCTAATTACTAGGGGACACTCTTATGACAAGCTCCCTGATCCTCTGGCTTGTATGACCTTTCTGCCTCCTTATTCTTAAATATTACAATGGCTTGTTTCATAGATAGATAGATGGATAGATAGATAGATAGATAGATAGATAGATAGATAGATAGATAGATAGAGATTAGATAGAGATAGATTAGATATGGCTATGGCTATAGATATAAATGTAATACAAACAATGTGTTATATATATCTGTCTATCATATAATATATATATATATATATATAATTGTTCTCAAATGTAAATGAAATGTTCTGTGGCATCGTAAAGTCTTGGCTAAATCACAAATGGTGATTTAAGAAAGCCTTCATAAACCAAGAGTGATGTTTCTTGGCCCAAAAGGTTGTAAGACAGACATTCCAGACTGAAAATGAACAAGCACACATGGTTATGTTGAAGCAGTTACTGTGGTCACACATAGATAATCAATCAGGTTGTATGTGACACTGCTGGACATCCATCCATACATCCACCTACCCATTCATCATTTCACCCATCCATCCACTCATCCATGTATCCATCCATTCATTTACCCATTCATCCATCCATCCATCCATCCATCCATCCATCCATCCTTTGATCTACCTTTCCCTACACCCATCCATCTATGCATCCATTTTATTTCATTCTCTCAGTACTTTCTTAAGAATCCTTGATGTGCAATCCCAGTCTTAAGATGAACCGTAGTTCATTTCTCATGTGGCTTGCACAGCTCATGAATAGGAACAATCCAATGAACAGTTGTTATATAAAACCTGAAGAAGTTATGATCATGGGGATGCTTTTAACATCCACAAACAGAGTAAGACTGGTAGTATTGACCTCCACACTGGCAGGAAGAAGAGGCCCTTCGTGGAGTACCTTGGTATCCTCACACATTTTAGAACTCCACTAGCAAATGAAACATGTATCTTACTTGGCAGCTATTCCTGCTATTCTCATGTTAGGTATTGTCAGAGGCTGAATGCCTTTACTTCATAAAACTGATGCTAAGACTCATCACCAGTCAGGGTCTTACAAAAAAAAGGAAGCATCCCCCAGGTCCCTCTTCTTGCTCTACTATTTGTTCAAATGTCCTTCTTTCCTTGGGGGTGTCTCTCACAGTAGTGAGAACTTTTTGAAATAGTCAATGTGGGGCCTGACTTACTCAGAAGAGCAGGCTGAGGAAGGGAACCATAGAAAGATAGACACTCTTTGGTTGTTGCAAGTGCATGTAATTCGCCATCCAGGGCAGTGCATCCTAACCTGAGCACGGGGGCAAGGATTTTAGCTAGTTGTTGAAAACTGTCCCATGACTATCAACTTCAGACTTTGAACTGAAGTCAAAGATGCCTAGAATAGTTGCAAAGGAGAATCAGAGATCTCTATTAAGCATCTCAATCAATTTTCCTTCTACCCAGCTATTTTATTTTAATTTCTAATTAATTAAATCTCCTGAACCAGAGGCAATAACTTTGCTTTTGGAAGCAGTATGTATACCTCTGCTCCTTGCTCCTTTAAGCAACTGAACAAAAGTTTTGGGCTGCTTTTCTGCCTCTCCTCTCTTACAGTCTTGGGAAGCACCCTAGAATTGCTGGACCGGTGAGAAAAATCCTCTGCGTTTTGAGAACATCTCAACGTGCTGCTTAAACTCTACTGTCTAAAGAACTAACTTTCTAAGCAGGGGTGTGGGGGTGGTAAACATGGTATATTTGCTTGGAATTGATTTAGGAGTCGGCAGGACTGTAGAGTCGCTTAACATGTTCATGCTCGGTAGTTTACATGCAATCCAAAAGTGAAGACCTTAAAAGCATCTGGGAAGAAGACAGCCAAGTGATAAGCTGACTTTTCATTACTTTCCTCAGCCATTATCTCCAAAAAACAGAGAGCCTCACATACACTGTTACGCACTGAGCCTTGCCCCTACTTCTTGCCTGTACCCTTGGTTGTGAGGTTCTTGAAGGTCAGGGTGACATGCTAGTCATCCTTAAATTTTTAGTACCTGACAGACCTGCCGGGAGAGGCAGTTCACAGGCGTTATGTAAATATTGAAAATGAAAGAGATTTCAAATGACTGGTCATGAATATAGAGATCAAAGATCAAAACCCCAAGGAAGAGTCACACAAAGACAAGTCTGTGTGATTAAGCAAAGAATGTGTAGTAGAAAAGGAGTTAGTAGTCTTACCCAGTCTCCTGGGAGTGTGGCCCTGGACCAGCATCAGAAGTACCAGATTCCTGGTATCAGGGCAATTCAAAGTCAGTGGTCATGCCACGTTGACAAGAGCAGGGTCTACACACAGGGCTCTCTGTGTTCCAGAAATCTCTCCAAGAGCTTTTGCTGCATTCTTTGGGGCGAAATAGGTTAACTTTCATAAATGAAACAAGGAAGAGAGGCAAGGGAGGTGGGGACACCTTTGCTGCTTCCTCAGAAAAAGCTGCCACAGTCCCTGCTTTTTCGCATAGAAAGTAAGGAAGAGGGGACAGAGGACTAGAAGGAACTGACCTTGACTGTTTGTGATCATGTGACTGACCCATGTGCTCTTTTTTTTTCTCCTGGAATGAGAACATTTCTCGGTCGATTATAATTGATATGGGGACACTTGGCTGTGAGTCTTTGCTCATAAAAGGCTCATGTTCAAATTGGGAGTTTGCATGGACAACAATGTTGAGGCTCGGTTGATCTCTGATTGCCAGAGTGATCTCAGACTGCCCAGACCCTCAGCTTTTGGCTGTCCCCAGGTATAAACTTGATATTACTAAGGCTTTGTTTTCTCCCACTCAAAAATGGAATCTTGCCTCCTACTTGATGAAAATTTCCTCAGAATTAAGGGACTGAAAATTAGGAACATCTTCAGGATTATACCCAACAACAAGATTTACAAACATGGCTATCTATGTTCCAACTATCTCTCCAAGAGATGTTTCTCTGTTCTCTAGAGTGAAAGAAGCCACTTTAGTAGGGGAAACAGTGATGAGATAAGAAGAAAGTGGGGATCACCAGATGAGGATGTGGTGAATTGGAATCTATACATCTAGGGTTTGACCAGGGTAGCCCATGCTGGTTGGCCATATCAGGTCAGCCTTAAAATGGAAGAGACTGCTGTGTAGTAATTCCCTCCAAGATTCAAATCTTACATCTTTGGAGCATCTTCAGGGTAAATCTGGACACCAGTATTGTGATTGAAGTATTCACAGAGCATAAAGTTGCAACCAACCATCATAGATGTGGGTTTGACCCTGTATTGTTAATTGTCTTTGCTCTTTTCCTAGTTCACCTGGAGGCTGTTGGCTCAGCAGACTTCTAGCTATCAATCTTAGTTTTGAGTCTGAAATTGAGCATATGTACACACGCACATACAACACACACACACACACACACACACATGCACACACCTCTACAAATACCTCTGAGACTATGTAGAAGAGAGAGACAGGTAATATAGCAGTGAATGCAGACCATTGGAGATCGTTGTCTGACAAACCCAGCAAGTCCAAGAAGTGACTCCCTCCAGAACTGTGAGCTGGCCCTCACCTGGAGAGGTTTCTTCCCATTCCCAGCCCACAGAAAAGTTCCCAGAGATGAAAGCAAACTGGGAAACCCATGGTTCCAAATGACCTCTTCTTGGGTTGTGTATCTGAATTGCTCATAAAATGAGCCCTTGAAACCGTGTATTTTCTTCAGTGCTGGAGTTAAGTTTTGATTGATGAAGCACTATCCACAGTTTGGAAAGGAAAAATGTCTGTGGCCTGCTTCTTGTGCTCAAGTGGACATGGTTAATGGCAAGACTCTCCAGCTGGTTTCCATTCAGAATCCCTTTCTCTTTTTCTTTGTCTCTTAGTAAAGCTAAGTCCAAATAATCCATCCCTGTATGAGGCCCTTAATTATTGCCTGTGCGTAAAAAAGACAAGCAGACCAGCACTGCTTGGGACATAAGCTCGTACTTAACCTTGAATCTTCTTGGCTTTTGATTTAAAGGCTTTCAATCCTGCTTTAAGAGTGAAAGACATTTCTCACTCTAGGATTAATAATCCCACCTGAAGAAAGTCATTAGAGACAGAGAAAGTATGTATAGGCAGAATCCCCAAGAAAATGTGTGGCATCCTTCATTTGTCTATTCCTTGGTTGATTGACTGAGGACACTCTGAACATCTGTCCTGCACTTCACTCTATGATGGCTAATGAGGGCTCTTCTTTGAGAACCAACAGGCATCTTGAGGGAAAATGAAGGAAGCTCACATGTAGATACTTAATAAAAAGAGATGTATCAATGAATACTGTTGACAACCCAAAGAATAAAAAGACTCACCTTTACTGCATGTGTGAGTGAACAGAATCCAGCAGGTGTCCATCAGACCATCCACTTAAACTAATACCACCTATTTATCAATGGGGCAGAAAATATGCTCACTTTAGGACCCACAGAGAGATCAGGAATGTACCTGTGATGTTCACAGTACTGGGTTGGAATGAGTGTGTTGTAGGATGGAGAAGTGAGGACCTGCCATGCAGATGGACCAGCTCATTGAAACAACACACAGTAGGTATGGGTAAGCTAGCAACAAGACAAAAATGCATCTGGTGGTATAGTGGTCCGTGTGATGTGTGGGAAGCTGAGATCATGTTTGGTCAGATCTTAGAAGAAGTTGAAGCCAACTCAAAAGAACTCCAAAGTTAAGCAAAAAATGTTCTGTTGGTACAGGATCTGCCTGGCAGGGATAAAGATGAACACCATGTGTGAAAGCAGAAAGAAATGTTCCAACAGAGTGCATAAGGCCAAGAACTGAGCCAGGGAAGGGCAGAGCAGGAGATGCTGCAAGAACAGGCAGATGCTCCAGAGCTGGGATCTGTGGGAATGGCTGTTGCCTGGATACAGATGCTCAAATCCTAGAGAGGGTAGCATGGGGTCTGTGGTGCTCACCCATCTTGGCTTTTATACAGGCTCCTTTTCTACCATCTCTGAGTGGTCATGGGAGTGGTTTTTTGTGTAGAATATTAGTATGGTATTAGTGAGTCTTGGGCATGGCCAGAAGTGTATAACTGGTGGGAAGAACAGCCTGTGTATGGACCACACTTCAATTCACCATCTGCCTCGTTTGGGTTTCTATTGTGATGAAACCCCATGAGGAAAATCACCATGGGGAAGAAGGAGGTTATTTGGTTTCTACTTTCATATTATGGCCTGTATTCAAAGAAGTCGGGGAAAGATCCTAGAAGCAAGAACTGAAGCAGAGGTCATGGAGGAGCTCCTGCCAACTGGCTTACTCCTTCTAGCATCTTCAAGTAGTTTTATTATAAAACCCAGGACTATCTTCCCAGGAAGGCATACTCCACAGTGTGCTGGGCTTCCCCTTTTCCCCAATTAATCATCAATCAAGAAATTGACAAAATTGCCTACATGCCAATCTTATAGGGACATTTTCTTCCAAGACGGCTCTAGCTTGTGTCAAGTTGGTACAAAACTACAAATACCAGGTGCAAACTGAATGAAGAGGTGCGTAGAGCTCAGATGGAAAAGGACCCAGAAGCCAGCAGGAGGCAGGGTGCCCAGTTACCTGCTCAGGGAAAGGGTCAGCTTAAGTTTTTTGCTGCTGTTGTTTTGCAGAGACAAACAACCCAGCAGGATTTGTGGGTCCTAGGCCTCATCTCCCAACCCCATTATGTCTGCTAGTATGTCTTGAATTTTGGCTGTTCACTCCCAAACCCATGAGTTGAAAATTTGGTGACCAGAGAGTTATGGGTAGCAGGTGATAGAGTCTCCAGGGCACAAGACCTAGAGAATGTGTATGCTCAGAGGAGATAGCAAGACCCTAGTGCCCTTCCCCCATCTCTTCATGGCTTTCCATCCGTGAGATGAGCACTCCTCCACAAGCTCCCTGTCATTTCAGTTCCCCTATCCTTGTCAGAGGCTTCAGTTGACCAAGGGACTGAAACATAACAAAACTAACCTGTGCTTCTCACAATTCCACTGTCTCAGGTGTCTGTTCTACTGACAAAAACAAAATCCAAAACCAAACCGTTGACCAGTGCAGTCCTGCAAGGGAAGGAGGAAGCACTGCCAACCCCCAAATCATGGCCTAGGTGAAAAAACGTTACAAGAGCAGGTGACAAGACAGATGGGCACAGATGCTGAAATCAGCCAGCTTGTGTCCTACAGCAAACAGGTCTTACAGAAGCCTCACTAATCTATGGTAAACACGGCATGATATGAACATCCCCCTGACAGGCTCCTGAGACATAGTTGCTGCCTGTAATGTCAACGTATACAAGAGGAGCGAAAGGAGTCACAGGAGCACCCAAAGCGTAATTCCAGGACTCCAGGATTTAGGACTGAAATATCCACACAGGCTTTAAGAAACTGCCTGGAGAATAAATATGGCAGTAGATATAAAAGAGAAGAGCCTAGGAAATGCTCAGAGGACATCACCCACGCACAGAACAAGGCCCTGGCACTCAGCTGCCTCAGAGTGAAGTGGATTGGCAGTGATGGGCCCCTTTGCGCGACACATTCGAGATAAGTGGGGTTTAGACATGTTCCTTTACCGATGGGAAGTTCTGCTGTCTGCATTCCAGCATTCAAAGGCCAGAAGAATGGGAGACTTGGCTTTATGCCAGGAGAACAAGAACTGAAGAAGTCTGTCAGCAAGCCCTCGGGTAACAATATCATAATTTAAAGATTTTCCTAATAATGGGGGAGTAATTAGTAATGACTTTCTTTTTTCCCGTTTCCATTTCAGCCAGGCAGATTTGGATGTGAGTGGTAACGTGTGTGTGTGTGTGTGTGTGTGTGTGTGTGTGTGTGTGTGTGTATACATGCTGTCTACACATGCTCACACACACCCAGGTTTGGCAGAGCAGTGTGGGAGGGGTCTGTGACTGCAAGTTTTGAAAGTCAATTCATTTACCAGAAAGCTAACAGGAAACAAGAAAGGCATTTTTGCCTCTGTTGCAACTTGCAGTTCCTGGAGGTATTTTGATCAGCCCGTAGACTTAGAGACAGGCTGATAGGCTGCTGCAAACTAGCCATGGCCACATTCCTCTTGTAAGACCAATTTGATCGGCTTCATAAGTTACGTGGGTTTGAAAGCAGACAAAGCAAAGGCATGATTCTGGCTGGCAGCCCTCTCATCTACTGAGAGCCTTCTGCTACACCTAAGTGGTCAGAATTTCAGGGGCCCCTTCAAGTATCTCACACCCCAAGGATCCCTTTCTGTCTTGGGTACTTGAATGTTCTCTCTGAAGTATTTCAAAGTCTATCATCTATCCCTGGCTTATTTCTACATGCTCTCTCTCTGATATGATTTTTGCCTTGGTCTATAAAGCATAGATCACCAAAAATTAATGGCTCCACTGTCCAGTTGCACACGTCAACAGTTCCAAGCCCACTGACATGCCATCTCCACTCCTCAGTTTACCTCCAAAGATGTAGCCACTACAGAGAGTGGGATCTGGACATTGCTAGTCGACTGTGGGCGGAAGTTAGGGGAGAGGTGTCTCGGTGCTAGGTAAAGCATGATGGGCTAGTAAAGGCTAAACCGATAGTAGCTTAAACAGCCCAGCATAGCTCTTTCACTTCAGTGAAAGCAGAGCAAAGATTAGCGGTATCAGGCTGTTGTCACATGTACCCCCATAGATAATGTGTTGGGAGCTTGGACCCTAGCTTGGAAGTGCTGAGAGATAGTGAGTCCTGTAAGAGGAGGACCCACTGGGGGAGGTCTTTAGGTCATTGGAAGCATTTCCTTTGCAAGGGATTGAGGTAATTCTAGCAGGAGCTCTAAATTCTCACAGGGGCAAGTTATTAGAATAGTGAGTCAAACCTCTGAAATTCTCTGGCTTCTTGATTAGTGATGATATCTCTCCCCAGGGTGGGAACCTTGAAAGTGCTCTCTGCCATGAAGAGACACAGGTAGAGAGGCCCTTCTTAGACTCTGCACTAGGCTCTTTGGCCTTAGAGACTCCCAAACTGTGAACTAGTATATAATTTAGCCTGCGTCAGGTATTTTGTTATAGTCATGAACAACAGATAAGCAGAGCTCATGCTAAGGAACTGGGCCTTGTATGAATTGTCTTTTCCCCCAAGGTGGTGGCATAATCTCGAGTTACCACATTTATCTTCTAGGAAGCAAGAAAGGAACGGCAAAGCATGGTAAACCTAAAGGGACATGTCTTAGATTAATTGGCTCCTTTGAAACAGTTTTTCCAGAAATCCTTTATGACACTTGTTTTTATTGCACATTCAGAAGGAGAGTTCCATGTTCATGTTTAGCTGCAAGAGATTCTGGGAAATATGCAATTATAGCCAGTGGTATTGCCAAATGAATAACATCAGAATTTTAGTGACGAGTCAATGGAAGATACTTTGCTCTTTACAGGCCACTGACAGCTCCCACCACATCACTCAGAAAGGGTATAATATCCAGACTGCCATGAAGTCTTTTCCTAGTAGTTTCCAGAACTTTCCATGTGCAAATATACATCATGACATTTCTAGTACAGGGCATGTCTTATGATTATTTAATTATAAGCATATTCATTGTGGAGTTTCATATACAATTTATAATTTTTAAAAAAAGCATGGATAGTTCTAAAACAATTTTCATTATGCTCTGCTATTTACAAATAGGGTAAGTGTTGCATCCATGAGTCCCTTTGTCCTCTCCCCACCCTGAGGGCCCTCTGATCCCTCCTGGCCATCTCAGGTAGGATCCTAGAACCCTTTGCTGGCGTCTCCCTTTCTATGATGAAAGAGGAACACTTAGAAATTTTCTCTGTCATTGCCAGGGTTGGTCACAAAGATGACGAGTGTCTTGATTCACATCGAGTGAGGAAATCGGAAGCCATCAGAGCCAAATGTACTGTTTCAGGAAAAGTTCTTTGTGTATCAAATCTTGGTGACAGAATATGCGGTTGTGAGCTTTGAAAAGAAAAGAGAGAGAAGAGAAGAAAAAGATGAACAACACCACTGCCTAGACACTACCTCCCCACAAGGCCACCTGACAGCATGCTGGCCCATGATGTTATCGTATGTGGTTCGAAATCTCAAGGGTGGCAGCTTCAAGGGTGTCACTGTACCCCCACACTAATACAGAGGTCTTTTCAGTGTTCATTCTCTTCATCCCTTAGACACTCAAGGTGAATCATGGAAGGAGAAGGACAAACCAGAAAGTACAACCGGAATTCTAGAGGGGTTCCTGGATTTGCTGGTAACTGAAGAAAGGAGACTGAGGGGTTTTCCTCTGATGGGCAGGAAACAGAAACAGTTCTTGTGAAAAGGCGTGAGTGGGACACGTCTCGGCTGCACTGCTTTATAGACCTTAAGGCAGCGTGTTAACCTTCCCCTACTCAGTTTCCTTGCTCACGGGCAAGGTTTACCTGGAGCAACTGGTTCAGTGGGTAAACCACTTGCCTGGCAACTGGAATGGCCCGAATTTGAATCCTCACAGTCCACAAGAAGCCAAATGTGTGTCATTACCGAGATGAAAGGCAGAGAGAAGAGAATCTCCCAGAGGTTCTGAGCCAGTTAACCTGAAACATGCAACCTGGCAGGAAGATGAAGTCTGACTACCTCAAACTGGCGGAAGGCAAACATGGTGTACTGGCTGGTTTTGTGTCAACTTGACACAAGCTGGAGTTACCACAAAGAAAGAAGCCTCAGTTGAGGAAATGCCTCCATGAGATCCAGCTGTAAGGCATTTTCTCAACTAGTGATCAAGGGGGGAGGGCCCAGCCCATTGTGGGTGGTGCCATCCCTGGGCTGGTAGACCTGGGTTCTGTAAGAAAGCAGGCTGAGCAAGCCAGGGGAAACAAGCCAGTAAGTAACATCCCTCCGTGGCCTCTGCATCAGCTCCTGTTTCCTGACCTGCTTGGGTTCCAGTTCTGACTTCCTCTGGTGATGAACAGCAATGTGGAAGTGTAAGCTGCATAAACCCTTTCCTCCCCAAGTTACTTCTGGGTCATGATGCTTGTGCAGGAATAGAAACCCTGACTAAGACAGATGGGCACCTAAGGTTGTCCTGTCACTCCATAGTCACAAACTGTGGCTCAGGCATGTGTGTGTGTGTGTGTGTGTGTGTGTGTGTGTTTTCCATCTCAGATTACAGATTAGTGTTTTCACTCCTCTAATGAAAAAGCTAACAGTCTCCTGGTGTCACACCTCAATGAGAGGGTTCAGCAATGACAGCTATGGTAGTCTCATCATGGGTTTTCACTGGTCTTGTTCATTACAGCCTGGCACTGGGAACACACAAAGAAAGAAAGGACAATTCTATCTCAGGAAGGGGCTCTATGGGCTTGGCATGCTGACTGAGTTGCATAATGAAGAGACTTTTAGAAAAATCAACATGTCTCCCTGGTTATGGTGAACCAAACTATCCAATCAAACAACAGATTTATTTGTAATCTCCTCCATATTGGTTTTCAAACTGGCTTTATAACACCATTTCCAGACAGCTCCAACCAGTTCCAACCAGTTTCAACCAGTTTCAGAACACATTTATATTCTATACCCAGAGGGTTTGCATATGTTGTTTGAGTGCTTCTTGCCTGTCTCTGAGGGTATTTTTTCTGGTATGTGCCCCATGTCTGAGCCTCTAGTAGGACAAAGAGGGACAGGAGTTAATGGGGACAAAATGAGTGGCCAGAGAAAAGTGTGAGAAGTTGGCATCTGGCACAGCATTCTGGCTGCACGGAGCCATCCAAAGTAGGCCACAGCTGTCCTTAAGAACCAGGTGACCATACATCAGTTGTTTTCCTCCTGCAACTTGCAATCTCCTGGTTCCACACTGAGGAAGCAGGCCAAGGATGCTGCTACATCTTCCCGGTTGCCTGGATGCAGAAGAAAGAGCATTTCTCCATCCAGAGACCCACATATGCTATCCAGAAACATCTTGGTTCCTGGAACTCTTCTAAGGAGTCCCTCCATCCAAAGAATAATCCCCAGCATGACTTTCTTTTAATAAGCACTGGCAGCAACCCTTCTGATACTGCCGCCCACGCCCCCTCTGCACAAGGGCTGCGGGTGCAAATGAAGTCTTTAGAAGCCAAGGTCATCCGGAGTAATGTGGCTTGTTACCATCAGGATCAGTTGCACCTCCCCCACCCCCAGTCCCCTTCCTTCTGCCCACACATGGAGGCTAGGGCCAGGCTGAGCCATTTGCTGTCCTAAGAAATAGACCCACACAGCCCATCTGTGGTTCTGTGCCCCTCAAGCTTAGCTTCACATCACTCCTGTTCTGAAAATCTGAGAAAGAAGCAAGAATGGGGTAACTGGGAAACATTGTCTGTCTTTTTAGTCTTCTTGAGATGTTTGAACGGACTGGTCCTAGGTTGCTGGGTCTCACAGTTGCAGGAGCATCAGCCTGTAGTGTGTTCCTGTGAGATTCAGGAGAAACTGGCAAGAGTCAGCTTCCAGGATAGCAAGACCTGAGAAGTAATGTCAGGTCCTTGAACCACAGAACTTGACCCACAGAACGTTATAGGCGCACATCGAAAAGCATGTTCTGTAACTCAGTCCCCAGAAGGTGGAGGCAGGAGGATTGTAAGCTTCCTGCCACCCAGAGTTTCATGGTAAGACCTCACCTCAGAAACCAAGAGGCCAGTGATAAAGAACTCACCTACCAGAGGAAGACTGGGGTTAGATACACAGCAGGGTAAGTAATGGGGTGGGAAGGGGAGAGGATAAATGGAGAAGGGAAGAGGAGAAGAGAGAAGATGAAACACAGAGAAGTAAGGAGGAGAGTGGAGGGGAGGAAAGGGGAGAAGGAGAAATGGGACTAGGAAACAGAGAAGGATAGGAAGAGGGGAGGGCAGGAAAGAGCAGAGTAAAGAAGAGACAAGGAGGGGAGGGGAGGGGAGGGGAGGGAGGGGAGGGGAGAGGGAGGGGAGAGGAGAGGGAGGGAAGGGGAGAGATGGGGGAGAGGAGGGGAGGGGAGGGGGAGGGAAGAGGAGGGGGAGAGGATGGGAGGGGAGAGGGAGGGGAGTGGAGGGGGAGAGGAGGGGAGGGGAGAGGGAGGGGAGTGGAGAGGGAGGGGAGAGGGAGGGAAGAGGAGGGGAGGGGAGAAGGAGAAGAGGGAATAGAAAACAGAGAAGGAATGAAGAGGGGAGGGCAGGAGAGAGCAGAGCAAAGAAGGAGCAAGGAGGAGAGGGAAGAGATAGGGAGGGGAGGGGGGGGAGAGATGGGGAGGGGAGGGGAGGGGAGGGGAGGTGAGGGAAGGGGAGAAGGAGGGGGGAGGAAAGGAGGGGAGGGGAGAGAAGAGGGGAGGGGAGAGAAGAGGGGAGGAGAAAGGGAGGGGAGAGAAGAGGGGAGGGGAAGGGGAGGGGAGGGAAGAGGGGAAGGGGAGGGGAGAAAAGAGGAGGGGAGGGGAGAGGAGGGGAGTAGAGGGGAGGAGAGGAGAGGAAAGGGGAATGAACAGAAGAGAAAAATAGAAGGAGAAAAGAAGAGAAACAGAAGACAGAAGTGAAGAGGAAAGGAGAGGGAAAAGAAGAGAGAGAAGGAGAAGAGACAGGAAGGCAGGGGAGAAGAGACATAGAAAAAAAGAAGGAAAGGAGGGGGAGAGGAAAAGACATTTTCTTTATAGCAACCATCTCAGAGGCTTTGAAAAGTGAGTGACTCCTGAACTTTGTCCTCACATGTAGCCATCTCCTTGGTGACTGGGAAGAGCTTCCTGGCACCAGGTAAACTCTCAGCACCACACTCTGCAGCCATGAGACTTAAGTGAACCTGCACAAAACCCCAATCTGCAACTGAAGGTGGCTGAAGACTTCAGGGGCTTGTTTATGAGGTTGCTGGGAGCTACATGAACTTGTAGGTGACTGTCACACAATAAGGACCAATGTGGGCAGTAAGGGAGACCTTCGTCATCTTTACTGTCAGGGTGGATTCATTCAGTAAGTTTTCCAAAATGCAACCAGGTCATTTCCTTGGTAACTTGAGCACCCAGGGCTAGTAAACACTGACTTTTAAAGACTGTATCTGTCTATATTAGTTTAGCTTCTAAGACTGTGATATGGACCTCCAGTTAAGGAGTGGACCCTAGGTTTGAAGGGTTTAGTTAGAGCATCAAAGCAGACCACATAGGAAACAATGACTGGAGAAATCTCAATGGGATGTGGGAGGATGTGCTGATGGACAGCTGCGACCCATGGACAGACCGCTGGGATCCACAGGCCAACAGGATGACAGGTATACCTGCGAGTTCCTGGGGACCTTCGCTTCTACATCTCTGCAGCCCTCTGTTGAGGTCACAATGAAACTATCGAATGCCTGAAAAGGATGTCTGTCTAGATAGATGTGTAGATTGATGGATGGATGGATGGATGGATGGATGGATGGATGGATGGATGGATGGATAGGTGACTCAATGGATTTTTTCCACTCCTTCTCCTCCTTCTCTCCCCTCCTCTTCCTCCAATGATACCATATTAGGCTCAGCACACTAACCAAAGTTGGGCCATTTTTCTGTGCTCCAGAATATGTGAAGCCCCAGATGAGATTCTGGTAGAGGGTTGTTCCTTCTCTGGACCATCTCCCTAAGACAGCTGGTATGGGAGATTACCTATGGCTAACCAACAACAATGATGACTTGTGCTATTGGCTACTCCCTGAGGTCTGGGCCTCATATATGGAGACCTCAAGAGTGTCAGGCAAGGCTGTAAACCTCTATCACTCCCTGAACATTGGAGGCTATGCCGTGTCCTCACTCTTGCTGGTCAAGTCAACAACCACCATGTCTCCTGGTCCCCAGGAGGTGAGTGAAGACGCCAGCCAGGTGAGGAATGATGCTATACAGGACAGCACGGGGCACTGATAATGCAATGGGCGCTTTCAGAAGATCCACAGATGTCACAAGGGAATGAAGCAAACATGATGGGGTTGGACTCATCTCATTTTGAGCAGCAGCGGGGGACCAAGAAGGCTTTATTTTTTTCTTTCAAGAACAGGAAGCAGGGAAGCATAAGGGATAGAGTTAGATGAAGATGTTGAAAGGGTGGACCGGAGAATGTGAATCTTCTCAGCTTGGGGTCCTGTACCTGGGCAGAGATGAACACTCAAGGATTTCCATGTTAAAACGCATCAAGACTTTGCTTTTAGGAAGTGAACCAAGCAGGTGAAGAATGAAATCATCTGTTTCCTTTGATGCTGGAAGCCAAGACAGACACAGAAAGTGTCCTCCCTGGGGACAGTTGAAGGTCACTGCCACTATGCAGGCTTGTGTGTGTGTGTGGTGGGGGTTGGGGGGTGGACTTTCACTTTCCCCTGACCAACTCAGCGTGCAGACAGAGACATCGAAGCTACTCTGAGGGCATTAGCTCCTCCTCCCCAATTCCGGTGTCATGCCAGCATGTCCTTTCTTGTCCACTATACTCTATCCTGCGTGATACTTCTTTTGTCTGGCCAGCTGAGATCATCTTCAGCTATTTTCCTGGTCTTTTTTCAACTCTCCCAGTGGAAAACTGGAATCCTCCCAGGAACTGATACTAGCTGGAACACCAGCCATCTGAACTCTAATATTCTCTCCCCTCCCCCTTCCTGCCTCTCCATCAGATGAGAGAGAAAAATACAACATTGAATCCCTTTCAAACTCTTCGCTCTGCGCAGCCTGGCTAACACATGGAAGGGGCTGAGATTAAACCTTAATTTAACTCTGTCTCTCACTCAGACATCTCCAGACTCCTGGCCCAGTTTAACTTTCAATCATTTCCAAAAATCTGGGAAGAACTCTGTCCCGCACTGCCCAACTCTCCTCCTCGACCTCCCTCGCCTGGTCAGATGCCTGTGGTGAAATCCAAGATGGCAGTGGGGAGAAGAGGGAGGGTGAGAAGGCATGAATATTTATTTAGCTCCTGGCATATGCCAGGCATTTGAAATGCATTATCTCTTCTGAAGAAATAGCCCCAAGGAATACATATGTGTCTCTATTTATTCAAAAAGAGAAACTGAGGCTACAAAGGCAGGAACTTCATTTGTGTCTGTAGCAGTTTGATGCCAGGGGTTGTGGTTTCCTCGATCTGCCTGCCAGTGTCCCCATTGTTGCTGAGGCTAGACCAGTTTTAAGAATGCTCGAGGATCAAAATAATCCCAATAGCCACAATAGACCCTCTCTCTAAATGCTGACAACCCTGTTTAAAGAGGTGTCGAATCCCTTCCACTAAGGTCCACCACACTTTCTTCATAGCTTTGGAAACTGGAAGAGCTGAGATAAAGGTAGCGCCATTACGGCTTGAGGTCACTGCTCACGTGTATCCTGCTCTTGGGCACATGGCTGACCCACCTTGCACCAAACTCTAATATTTTGACGTTCAAAACCGACCAAAGGGGCAGAGTTCAGAAAGGACTTCAAGAAAGTAACTTTGTAGAGAGTGCACTGTGGTTTTTATCTTCGGCATTTTGTTTCCACAAATCAAAAAAATAGCAATACAACCTTCCAACATATTCAGGCAGATGGGGCCAAACCCCAGGCTGGATCTGCCTCTGGGTAAGAGTAACCCTTAGGAGGAAGAGTCCAGGAGCCAATGGGGTGAGAAGGCCGGAAGTAAAGCCCAGCTACAGGCTATTATCCCACACATCAAAGCTTCAGAAAATCAGAGGCTGAAACTCATCATTGGGACTCATTACAGCAGAAATCCAGGGAAAGAAATGAATCTGGCATTTGGTTAAGTTTGGAGAATGGCTGGAGTTGCTGCTGGCCAAGTCCTCTGAATGGAGACTGTATTTCCAGAGTTTCTCTTCAGATGAGCTAAATAGATACACGGCGTTTTGTGTGCTGATGCCTATATGAGCTCTGAGTTTTCCTTATTGTCAGACTTGTAGCCCACCCTCGTGTGTTTGTGTGTGTATGTGTGTGTGAGAGAGAGTGTGTATATGAGTGTGTGTAAGAGTATGTATAGGAGAGAGAATTTACCTATTCAAGTGTGTGCAAGTGTGTATGTGAGAGTGTATGTATGTTTATAAGTGTGTCTCTTTATATGTGTGTCCCTGTGTGTGTGTGTCTGTGTATGTGTGTGTTTATGTGTTCATGCATGTATGTATGTGTGGGTCTGTGTGTGTGTCCATGTGTCCGTGTATGTCTATGCGTGTCTGTATGAGTGTCCATGTGTGTGTCAGTGTGTGTGTGTGTGTATGTATGTATGTATATGTGCATATGTGGGTCCATGAGTGTGTCAGTGTGTGTGTGTGTGTGCTCGTGTGCTAGTGCGGCTGTGAGAAGATAAGGAGGCAGTGAGTACTCTTCTTTCATCACACAGGTCCAGGGGATCAAACTCAGGGCACTGAGCTTGGCATCAAGCTCGTCACCAGCTGAGCCATCTCAATGGCTCCTTCTGTACACTGCGTGTATATTTAGACACACCTGCAAAGAGTAAGGATGTAAGCAGAAAACACCAAAGAAATAGAATAACAAAGGGGAATAATTTTAGCTCTACTCTCTGCATCCCAATAAATGAGACAATACAAAACTGGTCTCTCTCTGAATAAATTCACCTGTGCGAAATACGTAGCAAGAACTAGGAACCAGCTGTGCCAAATTATTCATAGCACTCAGCAGCTCTGGGCAGGGAACTGGAAGTGTAGTGTGTTTTATTTCCCTTCTCTTTTATACTTTTATTTGTCTTTTTTTAAATCTATAATGATTATCTATTATAAAGAGTCGGAATTGGGGTGACCAGATGGCTCAGCAAATAAAGGTTCTTGCCAACAAGCCTGATACTTAAGTGGTAAAAGTAGGGAGTTGACTCCTTCCAGTTGTTCCTGGATCTTTGCATAAGCCTACATGCAAACACACATGCACACATACAAGTAGTATTAAAACCACAGTTGGGAGAGACAAATGGGACTCTTGGAATGGAGTGGGCTGAGAAAAAAAAAAGAATAGAAAGGCGTCAGGGATTATGCTCAACAAACAACATTGTCAGAAAACTTAAAAATGAGGTGGGAAAATTCAGGAAGCCCCATGAACCCTTTCTCCCCCCCCCCCCAGGGAGTTCTAAGTGCTCAACTTGGCCTCTGCTATCTAAACACTATTTTCACACTATTAACTGTCCCCTGCACCCCCATGCTCACCTCTAGAGCTTCTGTGGTACCTCTGCAAGGCCCCTGGTAGTGGGGCGTCCACTGATCTGGAGCCTTCTGCTCCCATTTGCCCTCCTTCCTGCAGGCACCGTTGCTGGAGTTGGAGGTCCCAACATGTCAGACTTGGTACTTGTGCAGCGTCCTTGACCACTAACTTCCCCTTTCAGCATCGATGCCCCCTCCTGTATCGGGTCAAAAGCTACCACACTGGGGATGTTTTCTTCAGCCTTGCACCTTCTCTCTCTGATCCCCTTAACTAAGTTCATCGCTTCCCAAAGATTCTTCCTCTACAAACTGTCGTGAGATTCGGTGACTATCGATCTATCTCGATTTATTCATCCTTCCACCCATCTATCTACCTACATATCCATCTATCATCTATCTATCCACACATCATCTGTCTATCTGTCCATTCGACCATCTGTCCATCCATCCATCCATCATCTATCTATCCACACATCATCTGTCTATCTGTCCATTCGACCATATGTCCATCCACCCATCCATCCATCCATCTACCTATTTGTGTGTGTGTGTGGGGGGGGTATGTCTGTGTGTGTAAGTGTTTATATGAATGTGTAAGCCTCGGAGCAGGTGTGTGGAAGCCAGAGGAAGCTGTCAGTTTCCTATTCTATTTCTCTTCACTTTATCCCCTTCACACAAGGTCTCTCATTGAACCTGGAGCTTGCTGCTTTTTGGCCAGATGGCTAAGCAAGCCTGGGGAATCTATTGTCTGTGCCCAGCACCTAGTGCTGGGGTTACAGGTGTGTGAACCTTGCCAGGTGTTTCCACAGGTAATTTAAGTCATCCTGCTTGTGCAGACAGTTAAGTCATTTATTCACTGAGCCATCTCCTAGCCATCAAGAGTCCATCCTTTTGTTCCCATTATCATGTGACTTCAAGAATCAGCCACACGGGCTCTAAGAGACAAGCCTTATGTGATCACTTGCCCAGAGACTAGCTCCTTTTGGAACTCCATGCATCTTGGCTCTATGTGTGATGCCTCTGTGCTTCCTGGTAATTTTCATGCAAACACCAGCCTGTTTGTGGAAGGAGGCAGAAGAATCTGGGCTGAGATCTTAAGAGCTGTTCCCTCCCTATCTTGAAGTGTCTCTTAAAAGTGAACCTCCTTCACCTCAGAAAAGCTTTCCACTAAAAGATAATTAATTTAGAAGGGAAAAAACACGTGTAGGACCCAGAACAAAAGGAAGGAAGCTGTATCCACATGAGCCCTTGCCACCCTCAGCTCTATAGGAGCATGAGGCATGCTGCCACTGTGCATATAATTGAATTTACATGGCAGAATAATATTCATTCTCTTCTTGCTCCAGAGATACTGCTTTAAGATTATTTCTAACACAAACCCATTCTCCCTGGCCCTCATCGTCTCCTCTCTTTTGCTCCCATTCTCAAGCACAAATTACTCTTCAGTCAGTCCAAATGATGAATGAAATAGAGCCTGTGTCCTTAAAGACAATGCTGGGATATTGAACCGATAAGCTTCTTTGTTTTCAAAACATTTTCTCCCCTTCTCAAAAAAATCCTCAGGAAAGATCACCCGGAAATGATTTCTGTTCCTCCAAGTATCTCATTGAAAGATTATGGACCCGTGGAAATACAGATGAGTGGATCTGATACCTTAAGGAAAACCAAATGAGAGGGTGAAGTGGCCTTCTCTCTAGTAAATCACACTTACTGGAGTGTGGTGGTCTCATCCTTGGAAGGGGAGCTTCGGCTCAGGATATATGTGAGTCTCACAAAGATAAGTCCCTGGCTTATTAGTATCCACCACTGCGTTTGGGGAGGACTTCCTTACAAGGGGTTCATTTCATCCCGCTCCGTTCACTGGGGCGCACCGTGCCTTGACATCAATTTCCTGTCTGACACATGTTGTTGAGATGTGAGGCTCATATATATGAGCGTTGTTGGCGAGTACTGCCATCCTCCAAGCATCCAGAGGCTGGGAAGGTTCAGGGTTGGGAGAAGGTGGTTTTAATGGAGAGACAGAATGTCAGAGAACACTGGGGGCTTCATCTCACTACCTGGACAGGTGGGTAGCAGGGTCGCCCCCAGCCCTGGATATGTGTAAATATAATGGCGATTTTCTGGGTTAGAATGGGAAAAGGGGTCAGTTAGCAAAAGTCACACCAGAATGCAGTAGACTCTGGGAAAGTGGTGATTATGCCATTTTACTTGGGTATCAGTCACCCTTCTCATTGCTGGCTCCAAACCTCCAATGACAAGAAGCAACTAAAGGAAGGAAGGATTTGCTTTGGCTCACATGTCCAGGGAACACACAGTTCATCATGACAGGGATGGAGCCTGACATGGTTGGTCACACCAGGGAAGGAGCCAGACATAATTAGTCATATTGCCTCAGGAGTCAGGAAGCAGGGGGTGATGGGTACTGGTGCTCAGTTCACTCTCTCCTGAGTAGTTCTACTGAATCCTCACCCTATGGTCCCACCCATATCCAAGGTGGGTCTTCCCTTTTTAGTTAACCCTTTCATCAAGTACTCCCAGAGTGGGGTTTCCATGGTGATTAGGCATTTAATCAATGAAAATACTACCAGAGGTACTGTTGATACTGTGCCTGGCTCCTAAATCCTCCTGCCTCTTCTCCATCTGCAGATATATATTCAGTTAACGCGCCTTTCACTAAATGCTAGAGGAAGACACATGATTAACAAGAAACAGAACAGGGTTAGCGTTAAGGATATATCCATCAGTAATCAGGGCAAGAGACTGCAAAATACAGTGATGGAGCTGTGCTACCCTCAGGACTAGGCTATTGACTGGTGAATGTTTAAGCTTAGAGCTGTCAGAGAGGGTTTCCTGGAGGTGGTACCAACACTGATGCCACCTTTTGGGAAACACGTATGGATCCTGTTCTTTCATCTAACCAACCTATTTATGCTGAGTCTCCAAAACATGTGTAAAAGCAAACATTACAGACAAACACAGAAGACTATAAAGATCATGGGCATGTTGACAGGAGTCATATGAACTGTCGCCGACACAGTGTCACCTGTAATAAAGTCTCCAGCAATCACAGTTAAATCTCTATTGCTGTGATAAACAGCATGACCTAAAGAGATGAAGAGAGAAAAATGTTTATTTTTGTTGTACATCTAACCCTTCTAACCCTTCATTGAGGTTAGTCAACACAGAAACCTGGAGTCAAAAACCGAAGCAGAGGTCATAAAGTAGTTCTGTTTACTGGCATATACCTGGGTGGTATAAGTTTGCTTTATTAAGCCACCAAGGACCATCTGCTCTGGGGTTTGTTAATTCATACTGGGCTGGTATCATACCAATCCTAAATTAAGAAGATGACCCAGAGGCTTACCTTCAGCCAATCTTAAGGAGGCATTTTTCTCAATTAAAATTCCCTCTTCTCTGATACCCTAGCTGGTGTCAAGTTGACAATAAATAGACAGCACACCATTGCTCACAGGGCATTGATGTTTTGCAGGACAGTTATTGAATATTTTCTTATTGGAGTCTTGCACATCAGTGGGGAAAGAGTACGTGAATATAGCCTCATGGTTTGGTGGTAATAACTGGATAATATGCTTGGCTCCAGGCCCTTTTGTACAGGATCTTAGCAACTATGCAAAGACACCTAATTCCTACCAGGTGGGTGGGTTTTGTGAACTAACTCCATTCCTGAGACACGGAGTACACCAAATGTTGATTCTGAAGATCACATTCTCCGTTGAGAACAGCGAATGTAAGCCAAAGACCCCACGCAAAACATCTCAGTTTGGAGAGAGAACTTAGATTGGTAAGTGTTTAATTAACCAGGAAGGACAGGAATTCAGTTCCCAAAACTCGAATTACAAAAAAAAGAAAATAAAAGAGGTCAGTGGTGCGTCCTTGCAGGAAGATCCCAGAGCTTGGGAGGCAGAGGCAGGAAGGTCCCTGGGACTTGACTTTCAGCCAGCCAGCATGGCTAACTAGTAAGTTGTAGAAGGGGGTCGGAGGAGACAGAAACATTGGGAATGACACCTGAGGTTGTCACCTGGTCTCTATATCCACTCCGCAACAGACACACACATACAAACAGCAAACAGCACACAAACAAAACTTCAACTGTCCAATGAAGTAGAAACTGGTCAATTCCTAACCCTGAAGTAAGAAAACAAGCTTAGAGACAAGCATTTTGGGGTTGTTCAGAATCAGGCTCAGAACTGGCAGGTTTGGGACTTGAACTCTGTTCAGTGTGTTACTCATTTCTCCTATCATTGTGACAAAAGGCTTGGCAGGAGTGAAGTAAGGGAGCAGGCTGACTTGGGCTTGTGGTTTAAAGGAACACAGTCCAGAAATACAGCACCCGTGTGTGCTGGGCTCTGCGTAACCACGGTGTAAAGCAAGAAGACGTTACCTTCATGCTTCTTTCTGTTCCCATTTCACTCTGTTGATGTGATAAAGCATCCAGACCAAGGGCAATCTGGGGAAGAAAGGGTTGATTTGGCTCCCAATTCCAGGTCATAATCCATCAAAATTTCAGGGAAGTCAAGGCAGGAACTCAAAGCATCTGAGAATTCCAAATTTAAGAGACAGACTTCTTAAACTATGCAAGTTAAAAAAAATTGAAATAAAACCCAGTAGAAAATTTGAAAAACACTTTACCTATTTAAGAAATATATATTAAAAAATCAAAACAACAACAACAAACCAGACTCCTTAGAAAGAAAAGTCCAGGCTCAGCTAGAATCCTTTCAGAAAAATGTCAGAGGAAGCAAATGAACACTGTCACATTGACATTTAGTTACTGTTCTATTGCTATGATAAGACACTGTGACCAAGGTAATGTGAAGGAGAAAGAGTTTAATGGAGCTAATGGTTTCAGAGAGTGAGTCCATGACCATCACGGTAGGACATGGCAGAAGGCACGGAGCAGTAGTTTGAGAACTTATACATCAAGCATAGGCCAGAGAGAGGAGGAGAGGAGAGGAGAGACACTGGGGGGATGGGGGGAGGGAGAGGAAGGGGAAGGGAGAAAGAGGAGGTAAGAGGTGACTGGGAGGTCAGGGATAAGGCTTACCCTTAGGAACATGGCCCCATAGTTCCTACCACATCCCATTTCATTCAGTTATGAACCAATCAATAGATTGATCCGTTGATGAGGTCAGAACTCATTCCTGAGCATCACTGCATCAAGGTAAAGGACTTTTGGGGTTGGGACTTTAAGATTGTTTTCTCAGGGCAGAGTGTCTCTCCAATTTCTTTCATTGATTAATAAGTCTTTTCCTTTCTTCCTTGTTCTGTCCAGAGAGTGTCCACTTCCTGCTCTAAGCATGCCTGGCAGTTGGCCATGGCTGAAACCAAGTCCGCCTGTCACTATCCTTTTCCTAGACAGTGATCCTTGTTTAGGGGTGTAGGGACGAAGTGTTCTGGCACGTGTTTCTTGTGTCTCAGCCCACCGGGGATCGTGAAAATCAAGAGCTGGTCTTTCAGCTCATGAGCAGCCCCTCCCTCGGACCACCACACATACTGCTTAATGGCCACGCATTCCAGGTGAATTACAGCCAGCCTGGGTGTTCTGCTAAAAGACTTGGTGCTGCAATAGCATCCGCGAGCCTGTAGAAGTGTACTTCTGGCTAAAAACAGCACTTGACACTTTGCATAATGAAGCAGAACGCTTAATGTCTGGGGCTAACACACCTGTACCCTCAGATTGGCCTGGAGCACGAGGGAGAAGATACTATGCCTCCCCAGGTAGGAGATGGCTTCCAAACAATCCGGAGGCCCAAGCCAGCCTCCTGTGCTGGGGGAAGCTACCTGCGGCTGAAAGCGGAGAACTTTTTGCTTCTGTTATTGCCCGTGTTCCGCATTTTTCCCCCTGCCGCTCAACTTACCAAGATCAACAAACAAACCGGCAACAAAGTCTTGCATCCCATTAAGTGGCATGGTACCCCAGGCCTACATTTCATGTTATGTGGGTTGTTTCCTTAGGAACCCCTTCCAGATGCAGGTCTATGGGGGTCAAGGGGATGCACATTTTTAAGGTTTTAGAGACACGATGCCAAATTGCCCTCCAGGATAGCAGATCACCTCATCCTTTCCAGGGCCGGCATGCGGGGGCTGAGCGCCCTGCAGTGGCCTCTGCTGCTCAGGGCCCCATTCATTCTTGGCATATTTCACCATTTGAGCACCAGTGCATCTTTCCTCTCCTCTGCAGGGGTGGACAAAGATGGCTGGTGCTGGCAGACTCCTTTCCACAGGTGCTAACACTTCCTTTGTGCTGCTCAGCTGGGGTGGGAGGTCGCAGGCAACTCAGTCACATCCTACCTGGCCTGGCCATGACTCAGAAAGCTCATAAACCCAACTTCAGGCTCTGTCCTCTCTCTAAGACGGAGGGACTCTCGACACCCCAAGTTCTCTGCTCCACTAGCCTCTCCATCTCTAGTACCACGTTCTCCCAGCAGCTGCCACTGTCATGAACAGTTTCTGGGGGCCGGGGGGGGGGGCAACTGTTCAGAGAGTGCCTAGGCCTCATGCAGGGTATCGAGTGAGTTTTAGCAGCTCACTGCAGAAGTGCTTCATTCAGAGGTAAGCACTCCATTTCCACGGATTATGGGCTCTGGGGGTCTTTGGAAATTTCCATTCAGTACACTCAGGACTCTGCCGAGCTGCAGCAACTTTCTCAGGCAAACAGCTTTTCTTCTTTTATTGCCCTCCGAATTTTATTATTGTTTAGGGGGAGACGGGGTTGGAATCCACAAATCAGTAACAGGGGAATAGAGAGGGCTCCAAGCCAGTCTGCAAGGCTGTCATTTTCTGGGAGTCGGAAAGGTGATGGAACTCCACGTGTCCGGTGTATGCTACCTACTCCCACCAGGTGGCTAATCTCCACACTGTTCCTGCGAGCACGTTATTAATAATAATAGCCGCTGTGCTCCAGAGAAGCACAGCGTGCACCAGGCCCTCAGCTGGGAGTTGGTGGAATGCTTTCCGAATAATCCTCCTGGCAGGATGAGGCACGTGCCACCCACACTGTGCATATCAAGAAACTGAGGCTTGGGACAGGTGCCTTGTCACCCTCACCGGGAAGTCTGATCATGAACAGTGCGATTGGTGAGGAGGACAGAGGTTCCAGTTCAGCTCAACTTTTGAGTGTAAGAAGTTCTAGTTTATGAAGGCTCTGCGGCTGGGGGGAGGTGTAGGGGGAGGGGAGAGGGGTGTGTGTGGAGATGTGTGCAGGGAGAGGAAAGATGTGTGTGTGTGTGTGTGTGTACTGTGTGTAGGAAGAGAAAAAGGAGGGTTGGTCAGTGTGTTAGTTCTGCAGAAACATCTGAAACCAGAGGCTGACATCCCATGATCTCCTTTTGTTCTTCTGATATTTCAATTTACCTAAATATGTATTTACATATTTAATGTGTATATGTGAAAGGCACCACACACATGCAGTATCTGCAGAGGTCTGAAGAAGGCATCAGATCCCCTGGAATTGGAGTTAGAGGGAGCTGGGAACCACTGTGTGGGTGCTGGGAACAAAACCCTGGTTCTCCGAAAAAGCAAGTGTTGTTCACAGCTGAGCCGTCCCTCCATCTCCCGACCTCATTTCCTGAAACAGTTCTCTCACTGAACCTGGAGCGCACCGGTTTAGATGGACAGGATAAGCAGCAACCCCAGGGATAACCTGCGTCCGTAGACCAGTAGCTGAGATTGTGTGCGCACAGTTACGTTCGGCTTTTACCTGCCAGTAGGATCTCAAGTCCTCGTGCAGGGCTGACAAGCTCCTTCTCCATGGGCGACCTCCTAGTGATATGTCCCTGTGTCCCTTAAGAGTCGCATGCTCTGTGCTGTTTCTCAGGCACCTTATCTGTCACTGCAAAGCTAGTGAGGAAATCACCTGGGATTCAGACCCCTGCTTCCAGGATGCTCCAAGCCCTCTTTTTCTTTCAGCAACAGAGCCCCAGTTCTCCTATGGAGAAATTCAACAGCATCTGTGAGGGGTTATTTCAGTGTGGTTACACTGCCATTATCTTGCTAGCCTGTGTGAGCATGAGAATTGTTTGGTCTGTCTGTCAGTGTGGGGACACTGCCGCCACCAAGGTAGTAACGTCGCTGATGTAATGGTGTATGAAAATTAAGGTGTTTTCATAAATAGGGAATTCCTGCTGGTTGCATGTTTGTGTGGAACATGGAGGGATTATTTACCTACCATTAAGATGTGAATGCTTTATCTGACAATTTTATTTTTGCCACAGTTTTGCCTGTAGCACGAATCATATTAAATGTGCGGACCATTATGCCATGCATCCGTCAAATTGCGTACCAAACTTACAGAATAGAATACAAACAGGGGAACATCAGTCTGAAGCAGTGTGACAAGTGACCTCTCCATTCTCATCCTCTCACCCTTACAAGGGGCTGATGGAAGGAAATAACTCCCGAGAACCAGGGGCCGCTTGGATCTCCTTCATCTGTGCCTGGGCCACTGCGGAATGTGTAGCACGAACTTAGAGAAGTATTTTAGAGCCACTGTGATTCTGCTTAAAGCACATTCTCCATGATAGACCACTCACACACTGCAAGCATCCTGTCTTTCTCCTGCATCTTCCCAGACGTCTCCTGGACCAAGTCTTCCTTCCTTCCTTCTGAATGGCCACGCTCCACTGTTACACTCCTGGGGCGACCTTTCCTTTGTCTGCCTGTTCTATTTATTTTCAGCATTTAATGCATTAACATTCCCTTGCAGAGACACCAGAAAGCAATCTCCCTTCTTTAATAATGAATATGTTTAGCAAGGAAATGTTGGTGCTCCTGTGTTCATAGCCTCTAATATGTGAGAGAGAAGAGAAGAAATAGACGACCCTCTCATTGAACACTTGCTTGGAGCCCTAGTTACATGCTCACACACACACACACACATACATGTGAGTATATATGCACATATATTATATGTATAAACACATACATTCCAAAATTTGCATATGTCCATATGCATATGTATATTATATACTTTATACTGTGCATGCTTCTATCACATATGTAAAACACATGCGATACAAATGCACACAAGACACACACTCGTGGGGCCCCATATACTGATGTAAAACTCATTATAAAACCCACCTCGAAGTTTAAAGCCCAGATGTGTACATTCTGGTAATAAAGCACAAGTCTTCTAGTATGATTTTTGTTTGGTTTATGCACCAGTCTCATGCCGCCTTAGCTGGCTTTGCTCAAGCTCTCTGTAGCCTGGGATAACCTTGAACTTCTGACACTCCCCCTTCTGCCTCCCAAGCATAGACTTGGGGCCATAGGCTACACTACCATGCCTGCCTTACATGGTAGTGGGGGTAGAACCTAGAGCTTTGTGGGCCATAAGCAAGCATTCTACCATCTGAGATACACCCCAAGTCAGACATCCTTTCACGTGATTTGTACAATGTGTTCACATCAGTGGCCCTAAGGAAATGTGTGCTCTTCTCATGAAAAACAAGAATGCTTCCCAAACAAGCAACCTGTACACACCCACATTTGGTTGTTTGAGTATTTGCCTGGATTGGTGTTTTACTCTGGCTGTTCACCATGAAGGAACTAAATCACATAATGCAGAGAATTTTATTCATTATGAATGCACATGGTTTCCTTGAGCCGTTGGGGAGTGGAGAGAGTGAGTGAGTGAGTGAGTGAGTGAGTGAGTAAGAGAGAGAGAGAGAGAGAGAGAGAGAGAGAGAGAGAAGAATCATATCTAGGCTACATCACTCTGAATTTGAGTTACTATAATTGTCTTCTTACCGGTTCAATCCCTATTGATTATAAAATTACAGAGTGCTGTTGGTGACTAGAGATTTATTTCAGAGTGCAAAGGGAAGAGGACACAGAACCTGCAGGTGAGTGGGGCCAGAGTTTATGTAGTTGGCTTGGGATGAGAAGCAACGGGGGTCCCATCCAGCAGAAGCAGAGAGTTCTGTGGGAGGCTGACAGACAGGCATGGATGTCTCTCTCTTGCACTGCCAAGAACTTGATAGCAAGATATGGTGTTCATGGACCAGAATTCCTAAGAACCCAGCCTTGCAGAGTCAGGAAGCATAGTTTCCAGGTTGGTTTTTGTTGTGTTTTGTTTTGCTTTTCTGATCTCTGTGATAGATACTTCTACTATACTAAGTCTTCACTCACGGATGGGAAGCTTTTGCATATGAATATAGTAGAAACAGTACAATGGTTCTGGTGAGCCAGTCTGCAATGTAAGCAGCTTTCAGCACACTAGGTGCTTCTCTCTCTCTCTCTCTCTCTCTCTGTCTGTCTGTCTCTTTCTCTCTGTCTCTTTCTCTCCCTCTCCTCCTCCCCCTCCCTCTCCTTTCTCACCTTCGTGTGTGTGTGTGTGTGTGTGTGTGTGTGTGTGTGTGTGTATGCATGTGTGCGCATGCACTCTGTGAGTTTTATACATGTTTGCAGTACACGTAGAAATCGGGGTAACTCAGGCTGTCATTCCTCTGGTGTTGTTCACTGGTTCATTTTAGTCAGGGTCGCTCACTGGCCTGGAATTTCACCTAAAAGGTCAGGTTAGCCGTCGAGTGAGCCTCCGGAGACTCACCTGCCTCCCGTTTGTGGGCTCTGGAAATTGAACACAAGTTTCTCAATCTTGCAAGGCAAACACTTGCCCAGCTGAGAAACCTTCCCAGACCCAGTTTGGCAATCTCTTCCATCCATTTTGCTTTGCAGCCTTAAGGAAGCAAACTTTAAAACAGAACCAGAAATCTAGATTTCAGAAGCAGGAGCTGCAGAAGCAGAGGCATGGGCACAAATGCTCCGCCCATCCTGGATGCTCCGCCCACCTAGGGTGGACCCTCAGTGCTCACTGTCTCCAGGCTTCCTACAAGTTTGGCACATTAGATTGTACTTAAGATGCTCTGTGAAGAGTCAGTGAAGAAATGAAGGTTTCCTGGCACGTGGGTAGTATTTAAACTGCCCGATCCATGATTTTATGGAGAGATAACGAACACGGCAGCCCTTTTCCAGGGCTCTGTGTTCCTAACTGCGGAATCACGGTACAATGAGGGTACTTATTCATTCCGTTGGGCTGAGCACGACTTTTTTAATGTGTCTATAAAGAACAGTTTTCCAGTTTAATCACAGCGGAATCCCCTTCAAACTTGCCCTTATCTTTGACCGCGCTTTCTTCCCAGTGGCTCTGCCTGGGTTTTATGACCCTTCCACACGTAATAAAGCATCTAAACAACATCTCTATGTCAATTCCAATGAATTCTAAGAATGCAACAGTTGGTACCCTCTGCCGAGTGCAGCTTACAGCTAGGGGCTTTCTTTCCACAAGGATAAAACAGATCAGGTGGTAAACTGTTTCTTCCCAAGCCCTCCCATTCTGCACAGCTTAAAAATCCAGAGAAAAGAACTTCCTGAGGACCATTCATCTCAGATTTTCCACCATGAAGATACCCCACAGCTGCTGCCACACCTCCTAAAATTTAACCGCCAGTAAGAAACAGGTTCTGTTTGGTGTCCAAAAGTAGAGTACGGCCATAAACCAGATTATCAGTGTTAATTTAAAAGGACAGGTGAGTTAGAGCAGGTGTGGCTAAGTGGCAAAAGGAAGAAGTCCCTAAATAATTCAGAGGGCTGTTCCCTAGAGCTGTCAGTGTGAACTGGAATACAGGAGCATCAGCTCACCTCAGTGCTCGCCCAGCTTCGACTGTGTTAGCCCCTTACTGAAGTTTCTCTGTGTGTGTGTCAAGTCATTCTCTGAAGCACCATGTCTGTCCTGTGGTGGTCCACTCCCACCATCTATCTATTCAGGCAAAGTATGTTGGATCCATCCCACACAGGGAACCAGAGGAAAAATTAGAGCAGTAACCCTTCTACATTTCACATGTGAAGGCTTAGCAATGGGTCCTACCCCTAGACCATCTTCCCACCAAGAGTAGTGCTTCCTGAGGCCAAAGGGCTCATCTATACCGCTAGTGTTCTCTCTCCTCGTTCTAAGTCATAATCCCTCCATTTTGAGCCCCACTCATTCCTTGCTTCAATCCATAACCCATGTCTACCTCAAAACCTCCACCTTCTCCTCTCTATCTTCTGAGAGGGAGGTGCCAACCAGTCAACGCAGAGGTTTCTAGAGACTTTGTGGCTTATAGTCTTGGAGTTTCTTTCGGTTACTTGTCTCATTGTTGTGACAAATTCACAGCAAAAGTAGTTGAAGGAAGGAAAGAATTTTGACTCACAGATGGTACAGTCCACCATGGGGAGAAAGACATGGCAGTGTGTATCCAACATGGCGTCAGCTGGTCATGTTGGATGTCCAGACAGAAACAGAGACAATGAATGCCAATATTCAGCTCACTGATTTATTTTTCTGCTTATTTATGGGAAAGTGCTGCCCACTTTCATGGTAGGGCTTCCCTCCTCTGTTAAACCTCATTGGGGGAAACTCTCCTAAAGACACATCTCTTCAGATATGGGTCTCCTAGATGATTGTAAATCCCATCAAGTTGACAATGAAGATTAATCCCCATGAGGTCTTGAATCAGGGTTGACTCAAAGGTACAGGACTGCTGGAGAGGGGGCTTGGATATCCTTGTCCCTTTGTCCCAAATAGCAGGTTGTGTGGAAGGAAGTGTTAATGTTGAGGAGATGCACCCTTGAGGTGGGAGAAGGAGCAGCCTGCAAATAGTAAAGTAAAAGTCCTGCTGATCACTGAGAGGTGCAGAATCCTAGCTGATAGACAGCTGAGCAGCTGCCAGCCTGCTGTCCATCCTGTCTGTTTCTAGGCCTAACCACTGACAAAGACTTTGAGGAAATCTGATCACATGTAACAGGGTCATCCTGGCTGTCTGGACATGTGGGTGAGTCATCCTGAGGACACAAAGTAGGCTTTAAATTTACACTCTGCAGTCCAGAGACATCATGAGATGGGAGCTGTTTGCACAGAGGTGGCATCTTCAAGATGGCTCCCACACTTTTAATAGAAATCTCTGCCGCTCCTGAGGGTCCTTCTTTGGGGATCCATCTTGGGGTCTTCTCTGATCCAGGAATCTCCTCCTGAGTGCCTTTCTTGCTCTTCTATTTTCTGCCAAGCATCCTCTTTGGATTTCTGCTCTTTGTCGCTCCTGTAAAGGGTTTTCCACCCTGGATGCCGCCTCCTGACAGTCTATCTTCATGTCTTTTCCTGCAGCAGGAAGGAGAGGAATAATCTCAGTCACAACTCAAGAATGTCAAACAAGGATGCCTCTCAATGCAAGAGATGCCAAGTGGAGTGCTGGCACATGGCTGGGATACAGATCACAATAAGAAAGTGTTCCAGCATATGAACCTGGTGAAGATCGGCCCACAGGGTGCTCAGCTACCTGGATCTGCCACCATATTGTACAGAGCCAGAAATATTAATCTGCTATATTATTAAAGTGCTCCATTAGCCTTCTCAGCCCCCCCCCCACCTCCACCGCTACATTCATCCACAGATTACCTCTCTGAAAGGGAGTAGCACCTTTTTACCTGCCTCTGATATTTCAGGGGAGGAACCTAAGTCCCTAAGTACTAGGAACAAAGATGCATTTGCCACTCCTGTTGTTCTGAATAGACACCCACTTCGAATGGGGCTCAGAGGAGAAACAATAATTGAAGAAATTATCGATTGCTGTATATTTATATCTCTACTTATGTAGCATTTTTAATAGATCAGAAATCTGCTGCCACTTTTCATAAAGCACTCAAATGAAGGACTTGGTTTTCGTGTGCTGTTAGATCGAGAGGAAAGTAGGATTTACACCTCCCAATCCTTCTGGGGGTGGGCTCCCTGTGGATGAGAAGGGGTCGCGCATCCAAGCTTCAGAATTAGAGCACAAAGAGGCACTGAGAGTGAATGTTCATACAAACAGAAGAGGAGAAAACCACGACACCCTCTTGGGACATTACATCATTTTAGGAAACATATTTCTGTTGTTCCCGTGTCCAAAGCAGCTTCAAAATTGAAAATATTTACCCACCACAGGTAGCTAGATAGGATCTTTGAAACTCTATTCAGACTCATCAGAGTTCCCCCAAGACAAACACACACTCTTACTTTGACTTTCCAGTGACAGGGGCCCATTCGTGAGGGCTAATGACTTGATTATTTGATGGTTCATCACAGGGACCTCCCCATGCTTCTTCAATCCTTGACACCATGACATTGCTGTCATACAGTGTCTTCCCCATACCACTTCCCCTCACGCTGAATTCCTGGGTTAGTATTTTGAGGCAAGTGGCACTGGTCAGAGGCTTGCCATGAAGACCTGCTTCAAGGAAGACTTCAATTAGAAGCAGATTCCAGCCTGGCTTCCTTACCCCAGAGACACTCCACGGCCCTTTTGAAGTCCCCATCAGTTCAGTAAAGATAAACGTGGTTTCTCCTTAACGACAGGTGGTGATGTTTGAAGAGCCAGCACTGGAGGGTTCCTATGAAGATGTGATGCAATGGCAGCAATGGCAGATGCAGAGATGCTGAGAGCTTTAGACACAGTTTGGTCCCCTAGCATATCAGAAGCAAAGTCAGAGAAATCCTGTACTGGCCTCCGTGTGGTTTAAAGGTTGGTGGAAGGAATACATGTGCAGTCTGTGCATATAGCAGTATATCATTAGAGATCAAGACATCGTTTGGCCATGTTCAGTGGACATTCCTAGGAGGCTGCGCTTAAAGAAAAAAAAAGGAAACCGGGGTATTTGATCTGATGGAAACTGGGTAGGACTGGAAGGACTGGATGGAGGAGAAACTGCAGTTGAGCTGTAATGTATAAGAGAAGAATAAAAGATTTTTTTGTTTTTAAAGAAACATGTACATTTGTGTATGCATGCATGTGTTTATATGTGTGTGTACACATATATGTACACTTTCCTGTAGTGTGTAGACATACCTGTTTCACAGCATGAATGTGGAGATCAGAGAACAAGTATGAGTTGAAGTTTAAGCCGGCTTAGTTGTCCAACAAGCTTTGGGGCAATGCTCCTACCTCCATCCCTCACCTTGCCCTAGTAATGCAGGAATTATAGCCACATGCTACTAAGCCCAGCCTTACACGCTTTGTATGGACTCAAACAAAAATTCTCACTTCTACACAGCTTTCTCCATTGAATCATTTCCCTGGCTCAGCATATACTCTTTAATTATAGAATCAGTATTGATCTAACAATACAAGTGAGAAATCAAAAGTTCATATTTTCATTAACTTTCGTTGTTACAGAATGTAATTGTTACGACAGCAACAGTAATGATTCTTCAAGTGGGCAGTGGCCATATGCACAGAAGCCACCTGTGCGGTTCATCCCTTAGCTTATGACATCTTGATGTTAGGATGTCACCATTCTCAGATGCACCCAGTCCTCAGAGTCAGGGATTCTGTCTGCCTACAGAGACCAAAATCCACTGCCTTTTGTTCTGGCTCATTCAGCAGCAGGAGCTTTAGAGTCACATCATTCTTTAAGGACCTTGGATCACGGAGGAAAGGATGCTTGGGTGATGTCTGAAGCTGGAGTGTGAGAATAAGAATGAAGCTGCAAGCCACAGTCAACACGGTGGTCATGGTAATAAGAGCAATGACAACAGCACTGCACAGCTGCATCATAAATATGCATCACAGAACACAGGACACAACATTATATCACACCTATCATGTATAAGGTGCCGTATTTATCTTAGTGTGTTATGCTGTTACTGTGACAAAATGCACCGAGTAAAGAAATAAAGTGGAGAAAAGATTTACTTTTTGTCTATAGCTCAATGTCACAATATCAATTTGGTGGTGAGGTCATGACAGCAGGAACTGGTCATGTGGAATCTACAGTGAAGAAACAGAGAGCAATAAAGGCCTGCTGGTGCTCCGCTCCCTCCTCCACATACACAGTCCAGTATCTTATCTAGGGAATGGTGCCACCCACAGTAGACATATCTTCCCATACCGACTAATTTAATATATGTTCAAACGCTTGCCTTCGAGGGGATTCTAGATTTAGTCAAGGGGACTATAAACACCTGCCATCACATAACATATTCTGTACTATCCCATAAGATATAATACAATATAGCATTGGTATATGAATATAATACCATTATGCCATAACAACACAATCCATGTTATTTTAATGCAGTATAAATGATATCATTATGTGGTGATATAGGATTATATTATACCAGCACAATGTGGAATTCTGAATGAGAAATGCTCCCCGTAGTCTCATGTGTTTAGACACTTGGTCCTTATTGGTGGTGATGTTTGAAAAGGTTACAGAAACTTTAGGATGTGAAGAAATGTATTGGGAGTACAGACTTAAAAAATATTATTACTTCATTTGATGATTTAATGTTCTCTCTCTCTCTCTCTCTCTCTCTCTCTCTCTCTCTGTGTGTGTGTGTGTGTGTGTGGGTGGGTGTGGGTGTGTGTGTGTATGTGTGTGTGTGTCTGTCTGTCTGTCTATCTCTCTTTCTCTCTCTCTCTCCCAGCTCTCTGCATGGGTGAAAATGTGATCAACTAGCTTCCGGCTTCTCCCAACAACTGACTCCATCTCTCTGGAACTGTAGACTGGAATAAATCCATTGTGCTATGAGTTGCTTTTGTGAGAACGTTCTGTTACAGCAAAATAGCATGACATGTACTTGGCAGATAGTGTATGCAACCTGAGCACATATAACACACAGGCTGACATCATATGTTATACATGTTAATTGTATATTACAGCTTATGCTACATGAAAGACCATAGCAGCATAGTAGAATACAATCAGGGTCATCCGCATCGCTGGCCAATGCAGTCCCTGAACCTGCTCATTTTCATCCAGTCTCACAGTGTTCACAGGGCCTGTGTTTTTGTTAGAACAGACCACAGACTATCATGTATAAGGCTCTGGCCTATTGGTGCTCCCATGGTGGGAGACCTTCAGGCCCCTACTATGGGAAGAACAAGGAGTTTTACCAACCAATAGCCCTCATCAGACCTCCAGTTGTGTGCAATGCCCAGAAGTGACCAGCAGCTTTCAGAAGATTTCAGAAAACAAAGCTGGACAAACCCCTAAGGAGGTGACCTGAGAATTCTGTTCTGTTTCCTGCAAAGGCCTGTTATGTGAAGTTGTCATCTGGTATAGGGGCTTGGCAAGAGGTGAGCGTCATTCACACAGAGCTGTCTGAATGCCTGGGAAGTTTTCTCAGTGACCATTTTCTACCTGTCACCTGCAGTGATACTATTTCTCTCATTCTTCTTGGTTGACAGTGAGTTGTCATGGCAGGCTTGTAGGACAGGAGTCTGCTTAGCACTGTGTGAATGTCGCCTTTTCCCTTTAGCTACCTGGAGTCGATTCCTGATGCCACAAGTCTGTGATAGAGTATTGGACTCTTTAGGGTTTAACAGGGCCAGAGTGAGGTGCTATTGCACTGTACACAGTTTTATGATTGCTGAAATTAGGGGGAAAAGTCACTTTCATAACTAACTAACTAAATATTTACTTATGAGGGAGGTGAGTGAAGTTATTCATTGTTGTTCATGGTCTCCCACCTTTGATCATGTGACTTTCTAAGTCATGTGACCACCCACAAAAGTGATGTTTATTTACTCCAACCCTATGAATTTGACTATGTAAAGGCCTGTATTTCCCGGAGACCAAGGTATTCCATCCTGGAAGGGGGGGGGAGCTAATTAGGTAGGAATTTAATAATTCAAAACAGCTTCAGGAAGTTCCTGAAACTGACCAGATTAACTAAGCCCATCCCCTACTTGAATAAACAAAATGTAAGTGCCTCCCTCAGAGCAAAGGAAGCAAAGTTCCAAGTGACTTTCAACTGAGTCACTTGGAAAGAACACTTTTTGAACTGTTGAGCTATATCATCTGTAGACTGTGCAGTGGGCTCCAGGTTCCCAAATTTGTGAGCTGTCACCAATGCTGTTGTAGGCTTCGGTAATGTAGCTGTCTTTGAGTCATTTTTACTCCTGTAAATAACCCAATAAAACTCATTGGTTCATCAAGTTGAACCTTAGTGGTTCCGTACTTGTATTGGGATTCCTTTCTGGGCTCAGTAGACTTGGGAGTTGCATTTCCCTAGGTAAAGTTTAGTTACACAGCATCTTGTGCCAGTTGAGCTGTGATATAGGATAGGGTAGAAGGACATTGAGACAATTGTGAGCTGAGATGTTCAAAGGAACTGCTGCTTCCTTAAACAGTTTCAGATTCCTATTGTTGGTCACAGGTAGGTTATGCCTTGGGTGGTTACAGTCCAAAGAGAAGGATGAAGCACAGGATAAGGACTTGAACTTGACCCCCAAAGTGCAGCCCAACCTAACCTTCACCCAGAATCAGGGCTATACTACTAATCCTCAGGCTAGCTCAGCCAAGCTGCAGACTGCAGTTGTCCTAGAGGCCTGGGATGTTCATTCTTTAGCCACTGAGTTTGGGCATGTTTTGTTATTCAGCAGTTCTGCATGGTAGCTGACGAATACAGACCAGCATTAAAGAAAGAAATACCCACCCAAACAACTTCACCAACAAAAAGTAACCTGCCCATTTTACTGTCTTACTGTCTACCACGGGAGAGGATATGATGATCTCCTTGCTTCTAGGAGCCTTGAGTCCCAAATTATTTTGACACATGTCTGTCTAAGCTCAACACACTAAATAAGAAGTGGGTTGGCGGGTGGAGCAGTGGCTTTGGGATGTGTAGTGGATTAGCAGATGCAGGTGCTAACCATGCAAGCCTGGCCAATTTGGTCCCCTGAACCCATGTAAAGCTGGGACGAGAGTACTGACTCCACAAAGTTGTATCTGACCTCCACAGCACTCCCCTACTACAGGCCCACAACCACACTAATGGTGAGCACTTTTAAATGGCTCCTGGCATTCACAGCTTGGATCTGTCGACTTTCAGTCTTTGAAGACTTCTTTGACCTCATTCCTAGCATGCTGTGTCTTCACCAAGTATTCCTAGCGTAAGGCATTGTGTATTCCTACTTAACCCTGACTTCAGAGGTCACCAAAGGTGCTGCTGCGAGGTCCCCAATGCCTACTGTGTCATATCACTTTACCCAAAACCGTATTTTTAAGACCAAGAAAGGAAAATAAAATGGGACCAGGGTGTAGGCGACTTGCTTGTTGCCTCTTGCTTCTCTTCTCTTCTCTGAATAGGGAAGACCGACAGAAGAATGTACTTCAAGCGCTGAACTCTCCCACTGAACACAAGTGCAGAGAGATTCTGTATATCTGTAAATGTTTCATGTGTCCCAGTCATATATAATTTATTATGTTGTGAAGCTGAGGCCTTCTCTGAATGAAAATTTTACTGTCAGAGCCTGGGGTACTTCCCTGCCATGATTTAAATCTCCCAATGTACTTGTAGCAAATAGCATGTTTTTACGATGGCGTGTTTGTCCAAGAGGTCAGCTTTCAGCACAGTGGGAAATACATTCCCCCACCAGTGAGACTATTTCAAAGAGAAATACGTCTCATGGGCTGAGTGTTGTGACAGAAAATGCAGGTGCAGTTCCAGGCAGCATTGGTGCCTGACTCTCTGGTAGGCGCAGGGTGGCAGGCTGATTGTTCATCTAGAGATCTTGCACAGGGGCTGTAGAGATGCAGGGTGAACAATAGCTGTGCCTCGGTGTTTACAGCTTTAACCCTGAGGTCAGGGATACCAGCTCCTCCATATTTATTTGTGAGGATGAAAGGGAGTGGCCTTATGTCAATATACCTGACCTGTATTTATTGCCTCATTACATTTGGATGAAGATTCTATTTTGAATTGAAACCTGTCCTGCAATAGAACATGGCCACAGCAAGTAGCCATCCTGGGCAAAAACATAGGGAAATCCAAGCAGCACTGCAGAGATTTAGTAGCTAGATTCAAACAACTAGAAACACACTGCTTACAAAGGTTTGTCAGAGGAGGCTCTGCACTGGGAATGTACACCCATGTATCTTGACCCCAGTCATTTCCTAGCATCTCTGCTTCTCAGATCTCTAACTAAAGAGGTTGTAGACATCCATTCATCCATGCAACTATTTGTCCATCCATCTGTTTACTGAATTATTAGATTAGTCACCTATTCACTTCATTCATCCATCAGCCAATCCACTCTAGTAAGTAGGGTCAATCTACTGCATGCACTAAATGTGCTTCTGCATACACCAAGATGCAAGTCCGAGTCCATGACCTCAAGGTATACCTGTTAATGGAGGGGCATCTCAGTGTAGCCACTGTGGAAAGAACAAGGCCACGAGGTGTTAGTAACCTGAGGTTTACTCAAGAGACTAAGACGGGCCCTCTAGGAACATGAACAGAAGTCAATTCCTTGCTAGGTCAGTAGCATAAGAAAAGATGTTAAACCTGGTCCAATGTGGGAAGATTGGGCTCACTCTATAGAGAGCATCTCTACCAGCAGGCTACCATAAGAAAAGACCACACACCTGGTGACTTAGACATGAGGCATATACTTTATCACAATTCTGGAGGCCAGGATTCCAAAATCAAGATACTGCTGGGTGCACACTCTCACCATCTGGCCTGAGGGCTGTCTTTGAGTGAAGCCTACTGATCTGATTCATCCCTCATAGTTGCACTATGCTCAGATGTAGAGGGAAGGGTCCTGGTGTCTCCTTGATTTCCTGCGAGTCCCGGTGACTAGGAGCTTGTGCTAATGGGTTCATTTAACCTTAATGAATACTTTACTTATGTCTTCGAATAGAGCCACAGAGAGGTTTGGCCTTCCACATGTAAGTTAGGAATGAGGGTATTATCAGCCCATAATAAATGGTCACTAGCTCTCTAAAGGAGACTCATGGACAGAGATGGCAGAGGGGATACAAGTGGGTTTCAGGGTCCACCGTCCCTGTGGCCTGGGTCCTGTGTGGCATGGGTAAGAACCCTCCCCACCCCATTACACATAAACACACACACACACACACACACACACACACACACACACACACACACAGTGAGAAGAGCTGTTTGTGTCTGGTTGAAAGAAACCAAGTCAGGGGCCCCCGAGTTCTCCACAGTTTTCATTCCATTCAGAGCCCCTTGTTCGTCCCCTGAAGCATCCCTGCAGGTCCTCAGCCACACTCATTAAAGTTCCCTGATGCCGTTCCCACTGCTTTCTCCAGGAGCTGGCAGCTTCAAACCTCAGAAGCTCAAAGTTTTGATTGGGGTGCTCCTCTCTCCGCATCCAGGTGTACACTGATGGGTTCTGATTTACGACCACATTCCCTCTGAGACCATCCTAAGAGGAAGCTGTCTCCAGGGGAGGCTAAATTCATTCCTGAGATCTATGGAAACAGATTAAAACCACATGCCTGATTCCTGAGAAAGTTGAAAGAGGCAGGGGGCCACCAGATGAAGGGGAAGCCACATGGTACAGGAGCTGCACTTAGCACCCTGCCTTCGGGGAAGCAGGTGCATGCCCTCTGTCCTCAGAGCCACCTCTGCCCCTCCCTCTATCCCTTCTGAATTTATTAATTTGGCACCAAGTGCAAGCACCCCTTCCTGGTGGTACACAAACTCGAGCGAGCAAGGGAGCACTGCAGCATCCAGCTTCTGCCCTCCTGTCTGTCACTCCAGCCGCCTTTTAGTGATGTTAAAAGAAATCTCAACTGTCACTCACATCGTCCATTCACTTTGTTCCCCGGCTGTGACACTCTTGTTGCGTTTCTCTTATTGTCGCCACCGAACTCTCGTGAATTAGCATTCGCCGAATTTATACGTGCTCATTAGTCTGAATAAATTTAAAAGCTGCTGCTCCTGAGTTTTAAAAATGTAACCAGGCTTCTCCTTGGGTATAATTGAGGCATCTGAGAAAAATAAATTACAGTCTGACTCCTAGGTAGGCATTTTATGAGTTTAAAGTCAAGGGGTCTCTTTGTGGCATCTTGCAAGCTATAAATATATAGGGGTACGGGAACGCAAATGGTAAATTCTCCCCAATCAATTACTCTTCTCCTGTTGACTTTGCTCCCACCCCTTCTGTCTCTCACACATACATATGTGGGATACCAGAATATGCTGCTGCCTGTGTCCGAAGGTGATGCCTGTGAACTCAGCCAATTAATCGATTAGAGAGAGAGGGCAGAACACAGGATTTCTCAAACCCTATTCTATAGACCAAAACCTTCCTAATCACATGGGTTTGACTGAAAAATAAAATGTGATTATCTGTGCCCAGCTCTCTAGGCCTGGAAATCCCGACTCATTTCAAGTATCGAATCAGGTCTGAATGTTGAAGACCTTTGACCTTTCCTCTACAGATAATTGTCATGCAGCAGAGTAAACATGACTGGTGTACCAAGTTAGGCCAAGATCCTGTGGAGCAGCGTTAGCCAGACTACCCATTCTCAAAACTGTGGATGACAGACATCTCTGGCCCCACTCTGCTAAAGAATGTTCACTTGAGAAACAGTAGTAGTTCAGAGACTTCTAAGGGACAGCCACAGGTGTGGATGCTAAGTATGGGACAATGAATGAGCTCTTAGCCAAATGACAAGCCAACGAGGCCAAAACAAATAAAATCTGAAAGTGAGGTACACAGAATTTAAACAGCGGGAGCCCTGAGGGTGAAAAGCAACAAGGGAAGGGGCATGGAGTGTTGGGCACAGGTGGAGGTATATTAGCAAGGAATCAGAGAGGTTCCAAGTACAGGGAGCATTTGAGCAGATATTCTCTATATAACCCTCGCCACAACAGAAAGAATTGGAAAGATTAAGAGTCAGGAAGATTCACAGCAGCAGGATTTGAGGAATGGAGTTGCCAAAATGGTGTGTGTTTGTGTGTGTGTGTGTGTGTGTGTGTGTGTGTGTGTGTGTGGTGTGTTATATTGTGTATGTTTGTGTGTGTGTATGTAGTGTGTTATATTACATATGTGTGTGTGTGTGTGTGTGTGTGTGTAAGGACATCTATCCTTCTTGGTTGCAGTTTTGCACAACATTTTCCTGTCCCATTCTTGGTTTTTCTGATAGCTGTGGGTCTCCAGGGAAAATGGTGACTTCACCCTCCCCAAGCCTAAGCAATTCTGAGCCCTGGTGGCATGTAGAACTGAGGAGGAGCAAGCCAGACCAAAGAGAGACCTGATTTCAAGACACATTATAAAGCCACACACAAACAACTCAGGATCAGCACAAAATAAGCACGTGGATCAGCGAGATAGGCCAGAGCAGCGGTTCTCAAACTCCTAATGCCAGGACCTTTAACACAGTTTCACATGTTGCGGTGACCCCCAGCAACACATAAGAAAGTATTACCATTGCTGCTGCATAACTATGATTTTTGCTGCTGTTATGAACCATTATACAGAATATCTGATATGAAAACTGGTGCTCTAAGTAGAAGCTACTCAGGTGTTCAGTAGTGGGCCCTGCTCTAACATGTTAAGGAGTGATCGGTAAAGCTTCCCTAAGCTGAGAAAGCCTGGAACTCACCCTGCAGCAGTGGCACTCAACCTTTCTCATGCTGTGAGCCTTCAGTAGAATTCTTCCCATTGTGGTGACCCTCAACCATAAAATTATTTCCACTGCTGTTCCATATCTGAGATGTGACCCCCATCCCACAGATTGAGAATGGCCGGAATAGCAGATCTGCATAGAAGTCCATGTGACTGCATCTCCAGATCTGGAGCAAGGCTGCAAAAAAAAAAAAACCAAAACACTGGAGATAAGACAGCATTTCGACAAATGGTGGTAGGGAAAGCTGGGTCGTAACACACAATGCAGAGCCTCAGCTCTCACCCTGCACAAAAACCCAACCCCAAACGAAATACATACTTTAATGTAACACGAGATACCGTGAAACTGCTACAGGAGAAAGCTCAGAGTGCACGTCAGCACATAGTCTCAGGGCTTTCCGAATAGGACTCCAGTGACACAGGAGGTGAGAGACCAGTGCTTGACAAATGGGACTCAGGAAATGAAAAGTCTTCTGTACAGCTAATACAATGGTCCATCCAGTGACAAGGAAGCCCACAGAATGGCAGAGAATCATTGCCAGCTATACACGGGACAGAGAAGCAATGTCTACAGTACACAAAGAACTAGAAAATCTGAACATAAAGAAAGCAACACAGTCAAAAGCAGGTGGTTGTCCTGAACAGAGAATTCTTGTCAGAAAAAAAAGGCAAATGCACAATAAATGCTCCAAAAGGTATTCGATGTCATGTGCAATGGAAATACAACTTCAAATTGTTGTCAGACCCCATCTCACCCTAGTCAGAAAGGCTATATCATGAGGAAATCAAGTCAGCAAAACCTGAAAAGGGTAGGCTGACTCCATGACAGGCTTCAAATTGGCAGTTAAGGAGACTAGGCCTAAGTCTCTGTTTTCACAAACTGGGCAATTCCAGGCAAGTCTAAGCCTTAGCAGCTGCCCCTCCATCCTGGCCTGAGGTAAGGACAATGGGTCATTAGCACTTTCTAGTCTCCCTCAGCCACTTTCTCAGCAACAGTTTCCAGTCCTCCACGGCACGTTTCCAGCCCCCACACCCTGGTAGGAAGAATGTCTGTACAGATGGACCCAATAGATTAACAAGAAGGTCACCTACCCCAGAATTCCCTGGTGTGCTTTAAATCAGGTCTGTAGCTCACTTGGTTGTCTCTCTGTCTTGGTAATGGGAGACCCCGGTACACTGGACTTCTGCAGAATAAAACACTCATTGGTTTACATACTATTTGAGGGTGGGGTGTCAGTCATTGTCGAACTGTAGAGCTTTACCATCCTTGTACAGATGCAAGGGGAGAGGAGCCCTGCTTACTGTGGACAGTGTGAACTGTTGCAGCCCTGGCTTGCCTGCTGCGATGGGCTGCACCCTCTTGCACTGGAGCTAAAATAACCCTTCCTTAGGTTCCTCATGTCAGGTATTTTTGCTACAGCAAGAAGGCAGGTAGCTAACACAGCGTTGGACCTGAGAGGATCTTACCCTGAAAACCCCATCTGGAGATTTTGAGCTTTTGCAGAAGGCAATCTCTGACGCTCGGTCTTCATTCCAGTTGTTTATTCGTTCGTTAAGTGTTTCGAAGAAAAATGATGTGCTGACTATTTGATTAAAATACTAGAATATTAGGCTAAAGGGAAAGATGAACGATGAAGGAGGTATTTATATTTAACTAATTTGTGCTACTAGGTCGCTTCATAACTTTCTGGAAGCCCAGGAAAACTGGAGGCATAACCAGCCATGCAATAGTTCTGGTTGGAATTGTTGAGTCATTAGTCTAGGCTAAGTAAATATGTAGCCTGTAGTTTTGACAAAGTCAAGTTCTCACGGTGTTTTAACTGCTGTTAGTTTTGTTGTGCTGTTCTTGTTTCATTTTCTTCTGTTTTCTTTTGTTTTGAGAAAGGGTCTCACTGCATAACTCAGCTATCCTGGAACTCTCTGTGTAGACCAGACTGACTTCAAACTTACAGAGATTTTCCTGCCTCTGCCTCCTGAGCATTGGGATTAAAGTCATGTGTCACCATACCCAGTTATACCATGTTATGTTTAATATATAATAAATATTAAATATATGATTAAATATTAAATAATATATAATTGAATATTATACATTAAATAGTATAATAAATAAATATAATATATATCAATAAATATATGGAATGTTATAATGTTGCTTTAAGATCCACCATTGTTAGTTTATATATATACATATACATATACATATACATATACATATACATATACATATACATATACATATACATATACATATACATATACAGGCATATGTATAACTTGAATGTAGAAAGGGGATATTTTGAAGGAGAAACTGACCAGTCATAAGGGATAAAGATAAGATAATGTGAGTATTCATATGTGAGTAAGAACCACTATATGTATGTATCTAAAAACTCATAATGAAACCATCATTTTGCATACTAGCTAAAAAGTTCATTTTCAAAAGCATGCCCTAGCTAATTGGGAAACCAGAGAACGGTTGTGGAAGTAAAGCCATTAAAATTCAAAGCTCGGTGAGTGGGTTCATTTTAAATAAAACACAAATAAACTGAAACTTGATGGCCACAAAGATAGGATGTAAGAAAGAATCAGAGTGTTTGAGCAAAAGACAAGACCACAGAACTAGAAAGGAAACCGAAAACAGTTATAGGATACAAAATGACAGATAGAACACACTGTCTTAGGTTGTGGAGAGCCAAGCCAAAGACTCATCCTGTTGTGTCTATGAAGAGCTTCAGATCAGTTTGAAGTAGAATAATACATTTCCTCAGGTTGTAGTGACGCCCAGAATAAATATATTTGATTGCTACTTCATAACTTTTATCTCCCTATAGTTATGGATGGTAATGTAAATATTTTTGGAGATAGAGGTTTGCCAACATGGTCGCAACCCACGGGTTGAGACCCGCTGCTCTGGAGAGCATTCTTTAGAAAGTGAAGAAAACATTTGGAAGAGGTCTAGATGAAAATAGCCTATCCATCCTTATCCCTTCAAGCCCTCAAGTCCGACCTGTGAGATTGTCACACTTGCAGGGAACGGGATTGGGTCCGGTTAAAAGGCGGCAGCATAGCTTCCCCAGCACATCCACCACAGGCTCTGTACTTGGTCTCAGTCCCAGAAAATAGGCTTTGGCGCCTGGCAGCACCAGGTTAGGGGACAGGTTTCACTTTCGGCCATCTCCCGCTGCTGTGAGAACCGCAGGTGCGCAATGCCACATGGGAGAACCACGAAGCCCTCTCCCTGCCTGACAGCACCACGGGCTTCTGAGTTCTTTGTTTTCCTCTGGTGGTTAGGGCTTAAGGGAGAAGATGTTTCCACGCTGCACGCAGTGAGTGCTCATGCAAGAAAAATTGGATTTAATTTGTAAGACAAGGCACCGGAAAGCAGACAGGTGAAAAACAAGCCAATGACTGTCCCTCCTGCGGTTGCTAGGAGAGAAACCTCCACCTCTCAGCCATCGCTTCCTGCTTGCAGATCTAAATGCCATCAAGTGTGATCATTCCTCCATAGCTTCAATTTAAGGGCCCCTGGATTTTCAGTTTGACGAGCACATTGATAAGATGTATCTGTTGCTCCATACAACGAGGCCTGGGGGACTTGGGGGAGGGGCTTTTTAAAAAAGGCCACACTGGAAGTGTTAATACACATACAGCAGTAAAACATTCAGCTAAAACAGCAATAGAACAGACTTCCGATGGGCCTCTTGAGGCTTCTTCTAGAAGCATCTTCATTCCATAGGCGTGTTGAGCCAGAGATAAATCAACTCCGCACTGCCAAAAAGAAATAGAAGCATGCTATATCTTTTCTAAAGATTTGTAGGATGCCCAGTTTGGGGAGTGTTGTGGGGGAGGGAGACTGCATGTTGTTTTTGAAACCGGGGCTTGAATAAGGCTGTGATGTTAACCAACCACATTTACTTCAGGCTGGGGAGGCCATCTTAGCAAGTTTGAGGTTCCTTAAGGACATTTCTCACCGAGGATGTCTGCCCGCCTTTGACATATCCTCTTGCAGGGTGCGATCCTTTTGACACACGCAGTGGGTTCTTTGTATAACCCGCGGCCATTTCCATCCGTATCTGTGCTTCATACGTGACATGAAATGTGAGTGGACAGCGGGAGAGGGTCTGTCAAGTGCCAGAGGCTGGAGAGGCGTTTGAAAGAATGGACAGAAAGGGTCTACAGGGGTGGGAAGATGGCTGCGAGTGCTAGATCAGGGGGGGTGGCTGGGGGGGACACCCACACAGAAAACCCCGAGTTCATCACTGACCTCCGCCACAGTCTACTTTTCTTCACTAGTAGAAGAAAAATGGTGAGAAACAAAGAAGATATTTAGAAGGAACACACGCAGTCAGGAAGAAGGTGTGTTGGGGTGTCCTGCGGGGATGTGCAGGGGAGAGTGGATATATAATCAAGATGCTCTGTAGAGGCTGCAGAGATAGCTCAGTGGTTAGGAACACTGGCTCCTCTTGCAGAGGACCCAGGTTCGATTCGCAGCACCCACAAGGAGGCTCACAATTACCTGTAAGTCCAGTTCTAGGGGATTTGACTTCCTCTTCTGGTCTCAAAGGGTACTTCATGAGTGTGATACAGAGACACAAAGGCAGGCACTTAAATGCACGCATCAAATAAAATAGGTGAATCTTTGAAAACAATCTAGAAGATACGTTGGACGCGTGTACGAAAACTTCAAACAATATGTTTTAAAATGTTGTTTTTGTAAGGGAAAGTGACAGTGAATTCTTTAGAAATCACTACCAGGTGCTCTTCCTCTCAAGAAGGGTTCACTAGTTCATGATTCTAGGATGTCCAGAATCAGGTTATCCAAAGCTTTTCACGGCAGGCTGAGATACACGTCGCATAGAGCCCCCGCGTGTGGAGTTTCGAGGGCACAGCGAGCCTGGATGTGAAAAAGGCAGCATGGGCCCAGATCTCTCTGTGTCATCTGTGACATTATTATTAATACTGCCTTCCATAACTGTGAGTGATCATGTCCTGGCTGCATGGGACTCAGGGAGGTACCCTAGGTAGCTTGGGGATAGATTGTCTATGAATTGGGCTGAAAGAAAACAAACAAACAAAAAAAACAAAAAAACCAAGCAAAGTAAAGAAATGCCTTTAAAGGTGGATACAAAACTGAGTGGGTTGCTAGGCAGCGGGCAGGATATGCATCCGTAGAAAGGATACAAAATAAAACCAATGTTTCCCATGTTCTTCTTTTCCTTCCATACTGGGCTTTGGTAAAGGTAAGGGGGGGGAATCTTGTTTGTCAAGGTCTTCCTTTTTTATATTTCCTTTTTGACAATTTCTCACGTTAATACAATGTGTTGTTTATAGCCTCCCATGTCTGACAAGCTAGCTCATTCTTTCCATTTACTCCTCCTTCTACTTTCATGTCTTTTGTGGGGGAGGTTTAGGGCTCCCCCTAAGTAGTTTTAGTCATAACTTTAAGTAATTTTAGATAGTTTTTTTTTTTTTTTTTAGTAATTTCAGTATTAATACTCTTTTCTTACAGTGGTATTTAGGTATATATGTGAGCCTTGTACACTCAAATACTGAACACTCTCTCCCCATCTACTTTTCTAAACCCCCCTTCTCTCTCTCTTGTGCCTGTTCTTTTGTTTTATAATCTGCCAGGATTAATCAGGGCCTGGATTTGGAGGGTTTGGAGCTATTTGTTGAAAGCTGTCCCTGGAGAGCTCCTCAGTAGATGCGCATATGAAAATAGTGGTTCCTCATCTCTCAGAACCTCCAAGAACCTAACACTAGTCACTGGTTCAGGGGAAGGGGCAGGGTCCTCTGAGCTCTCCCCTCTGTCTTGGCTAATTTTCTATAGGCTGGATCTCTGTGTAGGCCCAGTGTGATTAGCTACAATAATACAAGCTAATGACTATATCTTGTCTAGGGAATGACATTTCACTAGGTTTTGGGGTTTTTGTTTGTTTGTTTGTTTGTTTGTTTTGTTTTGTTTTTGTTTTGTTTTGCTTTGGTTTTTTGTTGTTTTTTGTTTTTTATTTTATTATTATTATTATTATTATTATTATTATTATTATTATTATTATTATTTTGCCTTTGGTATAGAGCCCTTGCACACATAGCAGCAACCACTGTGTGTTCATGACTGAAAAGCCCATATTATAACCAAAAGTCAGAATTTCACCTCTTTCTTGTCTAACAATTACGTCTTTAAGTCTCTTCTTCTGTGATGTTCTCCAGGCCTTGGTGGAAGTGAATTACTGAGCACCCTTCAGTAGTCTTTGCCATCCGAATATTTTACTTAGAAAACTGTCCACCTCCACCTTCTGGGATGAGAGCTTGAGCCAGACCTGTGTGTGTTGGAAGGATGATACCATGGACAAGGAAAGGCATCTTTTGAGAAGCCAGGTAGATTGTAATTCTGGATTTAGGGAAGGTGGGGTAACTCGCTCAGCATTTACATGTTTCCCTGGCTGATTCCCCAACCTAAGCTGGGGACCTGCTTTATTGCTCGGTGCTGGCTGCTCTACCCAATGTTCAGCAGGAAGCAAAGGTGTGTGGCAGACATCCAGGTCATGAGGGACCCAGGTGTTCCCCTTTTGGATAATGTCCAAGTGCCCCCATGGCTCAAACGAGATGAATATCCAGGTGCAAGTGTAGTGCAGGAGCCTTATCACTCCCCAGCCGGTGCTCTCCTGCCTGCACTTGAGTGGTCCAGGGCAAGCCTGTAGACCAGACATTGATGCTTTGCCACGTGCAGGGCCAGTGGCTGCCGGGGGAGGTCCTAGAGCATTTTGTTCATTCGTTTAGGCCGATTAGGAAAATAAGGCAGGAGAGATCTCATTTGGGCCTCCCTCCCGTTCTCTGAAGGGAGGCCTGGCCTTTCCTGTTTTATGTGCCAGCACGTTCTTCATTTCAGTTAGGAAACAGCATAGCATGTATGGAGCATCTGGGAAGATGGGCACAGGGAACATGGCCAGTTCTCTCTCCCCTCCTTTCTGCTCTCAGTGGCTTCATCTTAGCGAGGCAATGGAGGTGAGGTACCAACAAGTACACCATAAATGTGGCCAGTGTGAAAGAGCAAACCCTTAGAATTCAAGGGAGAGCTCCAACTGAGGGCAAGGTCCAGGCATTCTGAGGGGGATGGAGGAAGGAGTGGCATTAGCAGGCTGTGGGTTGAGGGAAGATCATGGCACATCATAGTAGCAGAATCAGCAGAAGGGGATGCTGTTCAAACACCAGGTTCCCCATGAAATTAACACTCTTTAACAAGATGTGGGGCCCACACATTCTGCGATAGAACTGTTTTTACAGCCCTGGGGATGGACAGAACAGGACAAGATGATGTTCGGAGGCTTTCAAGGTCAGAGCACGTGACTCCATGAAGCCACAACCTTTCTGTCAAACTCTTTCAAACTCCTGTGTGCAGCATGCACCCTCTTAGATCCCACCACCCTGAAGTTTTCCATAGCAGCTGCTTCAAAACACGGTCTCAGCTGAGCCTGTCCCCAGCCATCCCACCTGACTTGAGGCTCAACAAGGAAGACACCATGTTAGAGTATATTCATCAGATTCAGCTCCTTTCAGACCTTGTACATGGTATCTGAGCTGAGAAGCCCAGGAGAGCCAGTCCTATGGGACTCTTTCTATCTCACTCACAACCTCAGACACATGTAAAGAGCTGCTGCCCAGCCCTTTTAGGTGTGCAATAGTTGTGTTCATGGTAAGAAAAAGAGAGAGACAGACACATAGGCGTGCCACAAAGCGAGAAAGAAAGTAGACTTTCCTTAGACTTGCCTGACTCTGGGGCTGCTGTGGGTCATTGTGCCTAGAACCAGAAAGCACAATATTTAGACAGATACAGGTGACATGTTGAGAATAACATCCACCTCAAAAGAGCTCCCGATGGAGTGATGGAGCTTGAAACCTATCCTCAGAGATCCCACAGAAAGCCATCAGAGAGCCACAGAAAGCTGACAGCATTTGAACCAACAGGCTATAAAAGAAAGACACAGAATGGTCTTTGGAAGGTCCAAATCCCTAGGCTAGTCAGGTCTCAACAAAGAGGTGGGTCTGTTGGAGTGGACCCTTTGTGCCATACATCCAATTGGTTATGATGCCGTTTATTAAGATGGGAAGAAAGAAGATCGAGGATTTGGTCTTTGACATTTTGAATGGAATGGAACTTGGAGCATCCAAGAGTGGTGGCGGTGAGTAGGTGTTTAGACATATGGGACTGCCACTCAGGGAGAAGCTTGGCTCCAGCCCCTGCTGTTAAAGAGTTGCCTTCTGAGGAGTGAAGTCACAGATTTGGATGTGTTGGCCAGAGAAGAAGAAGAACATAAGTGTGGTGTCCAGGATTAAGGCCCTGCAACTGTGGAAGGCAGCCATGAAAGTGGACTGAGGAGGAGTCTAGAGAAGAAGGATGAATTCTTATGCCATGTAAGTTTGAAACAGGTCATGGTTAAAAAAAAAAAAAAAAAAAAGGAAAAAAGACCAAGCAACCAGGACCAAAGGACATCCTATCCTGGAGAAAAATAAGGAATTTAACAATCCAAACAGAGTATGGAAATCAGTCTCAGAATGAGGAACAAAGGTGAACTCCAATCAGAAGGGTACACCTTAAAGTCACTACATCCAAGAGACTGTAGGTGAGCTACAGGTGTGAAATTTAGAGTGAGTCCAGGAAAAAGCCTCCGTGTTGCTTAAGTTTTACCCAAGAGGCAGATTGTGCCGCTGGCAGTGTGCTATGTAGATGACTGTTAGCATTTCAGTCATCATAATGCTCTGAAAAAAGATCTACTGTGGAAATGGGATCTCAGTTGGCCAAGGCATTGTAGGACAGCATCCCAGCAAGAATGAGCCTGCGTCTGAGGTTCACCAGGGAGCATGAATGTCTCCCAGGAGCACATGCTCCCTGTATAAACCTAAGTGTGTCATTGGGTTGCTTTGGAGTTGAAGCATTCCCTGTGCAGAGATGAAAGGCAGAGTGTGCGAGAGTTTTATGTACTTGCTACAATACCCCTGCACTAGATTATGCTGAGCTTAAGAATACAGTAAAGACATGGTGGGTAATAGACCATGTTATAGCAGTGGCCTCTTTGTAGAGTTCTGGTAAGTTCTCTTGCACAGTACTGCACAGGCGATACAAGACACAGGCACTGACTATCTGTCACCTGAGCATCCTGTGCTCCTTGCTTTAATTGTGCCACATCACACTGCCGAGAGGTGAGTCTCTAAGAGCAAACTGGAGCATACTGCTCAACCTTGTAGAGAGGACTCTTTCGTCACCTGCAGGGTGAAGATGTTGCCCATGAGTTTGCCATGCATATGTTAGCACAAAGCACATGGACAAACTGGAAGTATGAGATGGTGCTCATTAGACAGCATTACCCTTGTTGTACCCTTGAAGAAACTACCATTGCCTTCACTTCAAATTTAAAGAAACTTAGACTTTACAAATGTGTAAGGATTGCTGAGATTGCTATGCACTTGCTTCTTATTTGGCAATAGGCGGAGCTAATGCCTGATGATGGAGCTGGGTTGGCTTCAGATTATGTGCTCTCATGGTGCTAAGTAACCTTCTGCAGAATCTCAACACTGCTGCTACCTGGGTCTCAAAGGCGGTATCTCAACTGCACATGGCAACTCTAAACATGATTTAGGATATAGGAAAGTTTGTTACACATGCTCACTCCAGCACAGGGCTTTTCTATGATATGTTTCTTTTTATGTTTTTCCCCAGCCCCATATCCAAAGGTGGGTTTGACCAGAAGGTCTCTATTGGCTTCCACTTTATTTGAGAAGAAACCTATAGGTCTGTGAAGAAAATTGTGTGAGTTCAGCAAAACAGATAGTATTTTCTAGAATCATCCTTTCTCTTAAAGTAAGTTCTTAAACACAGGGGAGCCTACATATCTTTATTGCCAATATAGAATCAGTGATGGAAACAGAAGCTCACTGTGATTGAGGGAGTCCATTATCCTGAACCATAGCAGAGAAAGTAACAGTCTCTTCTACATACCTGAAAACCAGTTTCAACCAGTTTGCAAGAAGTGAGTAAAGGAGGACTGAGAGAGACTTGCATTATCCAGAGATGGTGTCTCCATCTTTTTTTCTGGGTTCCAGGATCTCCTTGTTATCAGATGGTGGTGTAGAGAATATGTGGGACCTCTTGCCTGGGACACCTACCACCAGCCTCCAGCAGAGGTGGAGCTTCATTGAGTAGCAAGTCATCACTCTCCAAATAGCTGGTTGTACCCTTTGACCCGAGCAGACTCCAAGCTGGGTAAAAATCATGGTTGAGCTGTTTCCCACCAGATCCCTGTCACTCATGGACAAATGACTCCCTTTTAATTATAGCTTTCCCATTGTAGGGAACTGAGGCACAATACCAAGGAGAAAAGGAAGGGGTGTCATGAAAAACCTTTACAGACACAAAACCCAAGGCAAAGGAGGTGGAGCAGCTGGCTCTAGGCAGGTAGTTTAGTGAGACATGGGCTGTGATGAGGTCTTTTCATCAATTCCTGTGCAGATAGAAACTTTGTAGCAATTAAAATGATGATAATAATTTCTGAATATTATGAATAAGACAACAATGAACATCGATAAGCAAGTGCCTCTGTGTAGGATGCAAAGTAGTATTTGGCTCTATGTCTAGGAATTCTATAGCCAGATCTTGATGTAGATTTATTCTCAGTTTCCTGAGGAACTGCTGCACTGACTTCCATGGTTGCTGCATAAGTTTGGATCCCACCAGTATAGATGAGTGTTGCCCTTCCCCCACATCCCTAAATAGCACATGCTGTGTCATTTGTTCTATTTATCTTGGATTTTCTGACTAGGTTACTGTATCGGTAAATATTAAATATGAGACAACCATTTATCCTGTGCTAGGGCCAATTCCCATGGGGCCATATGCCCTGTGGGATATCTCTAACTTAGAGGCTCCAAGCAGCCTCTAAGAACTCAGGCGCAGTTCACTCCACCATCCTTGAATGTTGTCTTCACGCACTTTCCTCCACTGCCTGGTATAAACATGACTCCATAATCATTAACTTATCAAACAGGTTTATATGTTAAATTCTCAATCCACAAACCCTCTACGCAATAAGCTTTATCAGTTGACAAAGATATAAACTGCCCACCCAGATAAGATGAATTAACCCATAGAAACCCTTCAGCCAATCTAGAGATGCGCCAAGAGAAACATTCAATTCTGCTTCCATCTTGCTTCCTCTCCAATCCCGCCTACTGCTTCCACTTCTGCTTTCCAAGACCTTCCCCCCCGCCTACCTCTCTCTCTACTGTCCAATCATATGTTGCCTTGACATCAACCTACAGAGTAAGATAAAATCTCTGAGTAGTTTTGATTTGCATTTCCATGATAACTAAGGATTGAACATTTTTAAAGGGTTCCTTGACTCTCTTGCATATCATTGGTAAAGATCTCTTCCCACTTTGTCCACTTTGTCCAAATGACAATGTCCTTTGCTGTACAGAAGCATTCCCAACTCATGAGGTTCCATTTGTCAGTTGCTCTGTTCAGAAAGCTCTTTTCTGAGTCAATGACCTTAAGACCTTTTCCACTTTCTCTGTTGTTGGATTCAGGGCATCTGGTCTTCTGTTGAAGTCTCTGATCTGTTTGGAGTTGAGTTTTGCACAGAGTAGTAGATATGCTTTCATTTCCACTCTTCTGCATGCAGCCACTCACCAGTTTTCTCCAATGGAGTCTCACTGAGTGTATTAACCACACTCCAGAAACCACCCCATGCCCAGGAGTAGTTGGCCAACACAAAACAAACTTCATGGTTGATGTTGTCATTTTGGTGTGTGTGTGTGTGCTCGTGAATGTGTATATGTGTATGTGTATATGTGTGTATGTATATGTATAAATATGTATGTGTGTATATGTGTGTAAGTGTGCATGTGGGTAAATCATGTGTGTGTATGTGTGTGAATTATATGTATATGTACTTTCTGTTGCATTTTTATATTTTTGTCTTAATCTTGTATATGCATGTGTATGAATATGTATGTGTGTATATGTGGGTAAGTGTGCATGTGGGTGAATTATGTGTGTGTGTGTGAATTATATGTGCGTGTACTTTCTGTTGCATTTTTGCTATTTTTGTCTTAATTTTTGTTTTTTGTTCTGTTTTACTTTTATTTGTGTGTGCATGAGAGATGAGACATAAAGAATGAGAAAGAGGGTGGAGAGGGAAAGAGACAGAGACAGAGAGAGAAAGAGAGAGAGATGAACAAAGATAGAGTAAGCACACATGAAGTTGAGTAAATAGGGAGGTTGAGAGAATGTGGGAGAAGTTGGTGCAGAAAAGTATAATGAATATTGTCTGAAAAAATTAAATAAAAATAATTAAATACAGAAATGAGAATAACATGACTTGAGTCTATTTTATTAAGAATGCAACTTCCCCCACCTCACTCCTAAGCATTCTTGTTTAAGCACAGCAGTTTACCATTAAAATATACTTTGGTATAGTTTATATTTTTAGTTACTGTCCTTATTTTTCATTCAAGCAGAAACTTTGGGTTGGGAAGAGACTAGATATGAGTGGGGTAATTACTATGAAAGATGTTTTACAGAACATAATTTTGCCTCTTGAAATGGGCCGGTTCTCCAGGGTTGTTTTACATTAGCTACTTTCAAAGTGTCAGGGGATCAGTGTTTGATATCCACAGAAGCATAAGGAAGCTACTGGAACTGACTGACCCAGGGATGCTCAGAGAGAGAGAGGTAGCCCAGCCTACAGTACTAGCCAGGTCTTTCTGGTTTTAGAGAAGCTCTGTCCAGGGTCCTGGATAATTCTCACTGTGCTCAGTAACAAGCATCCCCTCTCTCCTCAGATTAAATCATACAGGAGTCTTTCCAGGTTCTGCTATCTACGTTGTGTGACTCGATATTTTTTATGTTCTAGAAGTCTCCACTAATCACCAAGATTGATTAGTGACCATCTCTGTGTACCGGCCCAGCGGTAAATGAGATCTTTGAAGCCTTTAACCTGGTCAGCCATATGTTTCAGCATGGAAAGCAAGACCAGATCATCTGCCACAAGAAAGGGTGGATGGGTCTGAATGTATCATTAAGGTGGGTTTGAGGATGCATGAAGGAATGATGTAATGTGGGCAGCCTACATGTTCCCTGAAATCAAAGCTGCATTTCCTCCAGGGAGAGGTAGTTTCCAATCTCAGTTAGCTAAAGCAGAGTCTCATTGCTCACCTGACTGCTTGTTGGCTGGTCATCAAACAGGGACAACACTGGGACCACAGTGAGGAAGACCATGAGGGTGAGGAGAGACACCCAAGAGAGCACGCTGGAGAGGGCTGCATGAATGCAATCCACCTGCATCAGGTCATGGAGCTATACCTGCTGTGCCTAGCTAGAGAAACAGGAGTTCCAGTATTCCCCACAATCCCAGCAACAACGCCCTTCCCCCCCGAGAAACTGTCCCACAGCAATGATAATGATCTGAAAAGGACTGTTATCCAACTTCTTCCTCAAAAGACATGCCTTGGCAGACAGGAAAACGCCATTCTCCATCAAATCATGAATGTGGGCAGTCAGTGCTTAGGGCTGGAATTCAGAAATGTGGACATGACTGGAGAGGAGATGGAGACAGAGGTGGGGATGGACACAATGATTTTTCAGAACAGAGACAGGAATACATATACAGGGCTGTGAAGGTGATTCAACATGTAAAGCAACCTGAGTTCAAAGCTAAGCACGGTGGGCTCTGGGATTGGCAGGAGTCAGTCAAAAAATAAGAGCAACTGAAGAAGACATCTAACACCAGTCTTTGGCCTCCACACATACACACACACTCCATATACATATACACACACATGCATACACACATGCAAATACACACATGCATACACATATGTGTACACACACATAACCGGCAGGGAGCCTGCTTTACACACACACACACATTCATTCACACATGCAAATACACACACATGTAGACACACATACACATGATTGGCAGGGAGCCTGGTTTACACACACACACACACACACAAGCATACACACATGCAAATACACACATGTGTACACACACACATGATCAGCAGAAAGCCTGCTTCACACATGCACACATGCCTCCATACACATACACACATATTTGTAATACATAAACAACCTGATTTACCTACAATGACCAGTAGTATCCAAGCCAGGCCACTCTCATACTATTCAGCCTGACACTTCTTTTGTATGGTGCCTATGGTCATTTTCCTGTTATGATAAAATACCCTGGCAGAATCAACCTGAAGGAAAAAGGGGTTTATTTGCCTCAGGATTCCAGATTACAGCAATCACTGTGGTAAAACAAAGGAATTTATAGCAGCACATTGTGTTACATCCACAGTCAGAAACAGAGCAATGAATGAATGAGTGAATCAATTAATGTGTACTTACACGTACTGGGCTTGTATTCTCTACTCTTTTACAGTACAGCTTTCCCTACCAAGAAATGGTACCAATCAAGATAATCCCCATAAGCATCCCCACAATCCCTTATTGAGACTCCCCATACTATTCTAGGTTCAAGTTGACAATGAAAACCAACCAGGACTTGTGGCCTCTGGTCAACAAACCACAGGTCTCATCTGGAAATATCCAGAAAGTGAAAATGCAAATGACTCATCCAGGTGTGATAAAGTCCCTCTGCCTGTCACAAATCGCCCCACCACCATGTATTCCTCACAGTGGACTGTACCCTCCAGCCATGAACAAGTAAAGTAACTTCTTACCATGTATACAGTGGTAGTAACAAGTACCTACTCCTGTGATTTCAATGAAAACAAACAGGAAGACTTCGAGGTAAAGAGACAGTCCAGAGGAGGTGACATCCACCAGAGTTAGATATTCCCCAACCGAGATGCTCACGGCTGTTTTGATTCATTGTGCGTGCTGATGGGTCAGGCACCGAGAATGAGGAAACAATTTGGATTTTTGATAAAGCTGTGATTAGCTCGATAGTCACTGTTATTGTGTGTGTGTGTGTGTGTGTGTGTGTTTGTGTGTGTGTGTGTGGCTATGTGGTACACACTTAGCAAGGCATATATGTGGGAGTCAGGAGGATATTTTTTAGGATCCGTTTCCTTCTATACCTTTATGTGGTTCTGGAGCTCAAACTCCACTTAGGAGGCTGATGCAGAAAGTGCTTTTCCCAACCAAGCTACCTGTCCTGCTTTCTTAAGAGAATTGTTTTCCCTGGGGGTTCTATGTAAGCCACAAGAAGGACAACGGAGATCAAGACAGTTGGAGGTGTGTCAACAGCGGACTCATTCGGTTTCCAAGTACCCACAATGGGGATAAGAAGTCATATCCCAAATGGATGCCAGTGGGCTCAGCTTAGGACCGACTGATGAACTCTCAAGTTTCAAAGCATCATAAAGACCTGATGGTGGCTTGACTGCTTGTGTTGATGCTTCAGGGGTCAGCAAAGTAACCTCTATGATCTGGGATGGCTGCTTGCTAGCTTGCTCCAGCTATTTTCAGTACGTTGACCTGGATGTTCTGCTCACCTTGCGAAGGATAAAGCATCTAGAGAGCTCATGAAATGAAAGACCAAGGGGTTTCCCTCACTCCTTCAAGACTGTGTGATAATGTGAGCTTCAGTGTGAGCCAAAGAGATTTTAGGCCTGTTTGCTCCTGGGCTGGCCAAACAACCTTTATAGCCTCAGTTTCTTCTTTTACAAAACAGCCTTTTGAAAACCAATTTCCATTTCCTATCACAATATATGATTGACCTCCATTTTTTTTAAATTTTTTTATCTTAAGCTTTCTAGAGTCCCCTCTTTTTGTATGGGGATTTCCCTCCCTTTGGGAAGAGTAGTTGATTGATGATAGATACAAGGACATTGGAAAGAAAAATAAATTGAAATTGAATTTATGCAAGTCGGGAGGGAGCTACCTCATTAACAGAATAATTGAGCTGTTAGTTAATTTTACTTGTTAGTCACAGAGAAGGACAAAAATCTCCCAAGCAATGTCTCCCCTTCTGAGTGATTAAAAGAACAACGCAAAGGTCCACATCTTAGATGCATCTGGTAATTATGAACCTCACCCCACCCCCCTTTAAAATATCATGAGGCAGATGTATTTTTAAAATTCTGGCAATTTATACAACACTATGAATGTGTCAGCTCTCCCTAATCAGACATGTTCTTCACTTCCCCCACCAACCTTATTAGCAGTAATTCTTGCTAATTGATAATTATTACCTTTTTCCTTACTCAGATCTGGTTGTTGATGTAACAACACTTCTTGCTTCATGACGATCAATATATTTAACTGTCACTGTAAATAATGTGAAAAAATTAATAATTAAAGCCCACTTGCTCGATAGGATGAAAACTTCACAAGTTTTTCAGCCAGCTCTTTTCATGCTATGGTATTATTACTGCTCTTGTTGTTGTTGGCAGGTGATAATGAAGAACTCTCAGGCCCCAGTTTCTCAAGTAAATATCCTTGGAACTTTCATTAAAACTCCTTGACACAAAAGAGTCTCTAGTTGGGCTCTGGGAGTCAGGGGCAGAAAATCAACCCAACTTCAAGTCACTCACCATAAACCTTAATTGATCCGGCAGGAGAGAATTGCTCTTTGCCTATGTGAACTGGAGGGAAGCCCTGGAAGATGGCTTGCGGGTTTGTGCAGCTCATTTCCGGGAAATTGATGATGTCTTTTACGGCAGGGCAGAGGAAGGCCAGCAGGCTTCTGGGTCCTGGCCCAAAATGACACCTAATAAAGCATCGTTGGCAAATGTCCCTGGAAGAGCTTCAAAGAAGGTGGAAATGATCATGTCGCTCCAGCATATGTCCCTGGATCCAAACCCACCATTGCCAGTCTTAGTTAAATCAGAAATATACTCCTATCTGGAAACCAAAGAACATGGCATGCATTTGAATAAGTGTAATACTAACGATAGATTGATTAAAATATATATTATAATTAATATATATAAAGCATATTAAAATTAAATATATATGCATATTAAAAACAGCTTCTACACATAGGCGTACTGTTTCCCAGTCAGTTGTCTCATTTCTGTGAACAAAATCACTGGAGGACAACTTGAATGGGGAATTCTTTGTGTGGGCCCATGTTTTCAGGGCTGTTATGTGCTGTTGGGAACTTACTAGAGGAAACCAGAGCAGGATGAAAACCGAGGGGGCATTCCCAGAGCAATCTCTCTATTTTCCAGGCTTTACCTCTCAATAATACTGTGGTGCTGTGAATTCATGAAGAATTGTAGCCCCCATGGTCCAGTTGTCTCTAGAGACCCTTCATAGGCACACCCAGATGTCTACTTCATTAATCTCCCAGACAGCTCTCAACCTGATTAAGTTGAGGACCACCATCGGAAACTCTTGCTCTCCAAGACTGAAGGCGTTCAGTGTTCCACAAAGACCATGTAAGGCAAATGGTGAGGCCTCCATGCCTTCTGCATGTTTACGCCTGTGAAGGAATGAAGTGACAACACAGACACAGTAACTGTCTAAACATTCCCACTCGCCCATTAAAAGCCAATGGAGAGATGTGTGCCATTTACAGTATTCAAAAGATGGAGGCACCACAGATACTCAAACCAAAAACCTAAATGGTCTCCAAATTACAAAGCAAAGCTGATCCGAGTTTGTTATAGAGCATAAGTGTGTGTGAATGTTGCTTTTGCCATAGGTACTCAAGAAGTAATGATCTGCCAAGGTCATACTTTACCAGCTACATTTACCTAAGGGGATGGCTTGTTCTTAAATCTGGAAATGTAATTTTCATTCAATTTCTTCAGATTCACAACCCCTTTTGCTAAATTTAATAATATTATTATTTTTTTAAATAACCAGGACTTCTCCAGAAATTGGTGGCCTACATTACCAACAAAGTTTGTTTTGATTACATGCTCTACCTTAAGGGTGCTGTAGGCTGCACCATGCCTGCTTTATATGTTTTCTTCATGCCAGGCAATAATCTAAGTGATCTCTTCTCATGGGAAAGCGAGTCCAAGATGCCCAGTGGTACTAACCCCTGAGTGGGCGTGGCACCTGTGTGCTCCCCAGCACTGAATCACAAAGCCTTGCTGCCTCTCAAGTAGGGAAAAGGTCCCATCTGCATCCAAGAGGATGCAGGTTATATGGTTATATGGCAGCATCAGGGGTTTTAGTCTGTTTTCTGTCAGTACATGTCAAAGACCAGAAGGTTTATAAAGAAAAAAAAATTATTTGATTCTCTGTTCCAGGTGCTTGGAATTCTAAAGGCACCACACCCATAACTCCCACATGCCTGATAAGGGCATCATGCTGTATCTGAACATGGTGGCAGGCATCCTATGGCCAGACAGAACAGGCTGCCAGCTAGGGCAGTCCATCCCTTCCTCCAAAATTTGCAACCCCACAAATATCCCATTTTATCCTCAGTATATCCAAGGTACCACAACTCCAAATATTGCTAAGGAGACTGTGGTGGTTTGAATAAGAATGGTCCATAAAGATTCATGTATTTGAATGCTTAGTGACCAGAAAATGGCACTATTTAAAAGGATTAGGGGTAGAGGCCTTATTGAAGTGGGTGTGGCTTTGTGGGATGAAGTGAGTCAGTGGAGGTGGGCTTTGAGGTTTCAAAAGCCCGTGTCAGGCCCAATGTGGCTCGTTCTTCTTCCTGTTGCCTGTAGATACCAGTGTAGAACCAGCAGCTTCTTCTCCAGTAGCCCGTGAGCCACCATACTCCTTACTATGATAATGGGCTAAATCTTTGAAACTGTAAACCAACCCCAATCAAATATTTTTCTTTGTAGGATTGTCTTGGTCACAGTGTCTCTTCACAGCAATGTGATACTAAGACAGGGTGACTCTGAGTGTTAAGTCTCCAAGCCATGAATTCTAGGGGTCCCCAGGTTAAAACACGGGGAAAGTATGTTTTTCCTACTAACATTGAAAGGAGTGTTCAGTCCACCAGGTAAGAGAATGGAAGTGTGTAGGCAGTGGGGCTGTGCTGGTAAAGTCTCTACCTGTCCCAGGACCACCAAACTCTAGCCCTAAGCTGCTCTCCTGAGTCAGAATCCATCCATCTCTCTCATGTTTTCTTTCTTTTTCCTCTCCAAAACCCAAATGAGACAAAGATAAAGAGCAACATGTTCTCCCTGAATAACTGTGTGCTTCTTAAAATCTTGTAGTGGATAACTCCAGTTCATTTGAATAACTAATAAACTACTGACAGATACTGCTGTATCCATCAAATCTAACTCACGATCAGTCGTAAAAGACAACATTGTTTTATGTACCACTAAGACAAAATAGATGCCAATTAAACTATGATATGCCATTAATTATAGGGTGCACTGGGATTTCACAGATGCGGAAATGTGAAAAATGTCTCAGAGATCAAGATAGACTGAATCTATTAATATCTTTTTTTCATATCCAACCACATGTTTTAGCTAACGCGCATGGATCTTCCCATGCTACCCATTATCTAACCGCATCTTGTTTATGGTAAGGTGTCAATAATATAAAATACTAAAGTTTTGCAGAATGTCTGCAGACCACTGGTGTCTGTTTACTTACTATGTATGTCTCTGTAGTTTTCTATTTTGAACAAACTATTATTAATGTTGTATATTGTTGTCATTGTAAAATAAAGTTATTTGTATTTTAAAAATAATTATGTGTAGATGTGACTATCTACATATAATAGATAAAGTGTTCAATCAAACCCAGCACATAAACAAAAAGAGGCATCAAATTTTAATAAGAATTTTTTTCTCACAGTGATCCATGGCGATTTCTTTTCTCTCTTTCTGAAAACTTTAATAAAGGACACCTATTGCTTGCTCTAAAAAAGAAAGAGCTATTCTCTGGCAGGAAGTTCACATTCCATTCATCTGGGATCCTCGTCAAAGTCTAGGGCAGGAGGTAGCCCTGGATGTAGGGCAGCATGATCTCCATCACAGAGAAATAAGGAATATTTCAGCAGGAGGAATACTGCTTCAGGGTGTGGCTCAGGGCCTAAGACTTTGCTGTCCATTTTCTGAATCCCCAGTATCATCTTCTGCTCCAGGATCCTGCTCCTATCTTCAGAAAGGAATGAAAGTAGACCAGACTTTGATGCTGTCAGGACATGACTGGATCTAGGGAGATGTGACTAAACACACATGGCTTTGTGTATTCCCACACTCAGATCTTGGGTGGAAAGGTCTTTCTTCCCTTGCTACAGTAGCAGTCATCAATGTGTTCTAACCTAAGGACTCACCGGGACATGGGGACACAATACATCCATCCCTGTACTCAGCAGGCAGACAGGTGGACCTCTGAGTTTGAGACCACCCTGGTCTACACAGTGAATTCCAGGACAGCTAAGGTTGTATATTGAGACCCTGTTTTAACCAAAGAAATCAACAACAACAACAACAACAAAACTCAAACCAACTAACCACAAAAACATAAATAAATAAAAGGTAAAACAAATAATAATATAAACCAGGCAAGCTGTAAGGCAGTGGTTCTCAACCTTCCTTATGCAGTGAATCTTTAATACAGTTCTTCATGTTGTGCTGACCCCAGTCATAAAGTTATTTCCATTGACTTGTCACACCTTAATTATACTACTGTTATGACCCATAGTGTAATCTCTGATATGCAGGATACCTGATACGCCCTGCTGTGAAAAGGTCATTTAACCCACAAAGGGGTCATGACTCACAGGTTGAGAACTGCTGATGCAGGGGATTGTCTTGGTCATCTTAGTTGATTTAAGGAGACCTAGCCTGTAAGGATGTAATGACATTGCTTGGTTTGGGGGTTCTTGGTCCTATAAAAGCTGAGAGGGAGAAAATGAAGCATACAGGTGCCCATTCTCTCTCTGATCTTGTCTATAGATGTGACTAATCACTTGTTTCTCCCTTGCACAACCCATAATGGCAGACAGTAGGCTGGAATTCTGAGTTGAATAAAATCTGTTCCCACTACAAGTTGTTTTTATTGAGTTGTTTTTAGCTACCAACAGGAAAGTAAACTCAGAGAGACCTGTCTCTGAATTTTCAGTCACATGGCTGGGTAACTCCACTGTCCTCACTTGTGAAAGGAATTGGAGACTCAGAGAAGAAGAGTTATTTGCTTAAACTCATGACAGTGGTGTTTATGCTCTGAAATAAACATTTAGTTTGACTTTATAATATGCTATCATTTTTCCTGTCTCTGTCTCTATCTCTCTTTCTGTGTCCCTCTCACTGTCTTTCTTGTGTGTGTGTGTGTGTGTGTGTGTGTGTGTGTGTGTGTGTGCATGTGTGACCTAGAACCGTGAACTACTGTTCATTTATAACCTGTGGTTGTATCAATACTGTAATACTGAGAGTGGTGGCTGATTTGAGGTTTTATTTCCTTTCTACATAAACAATTTTGTGCATGAATTTTCCTTAACATACTGCTTTACCTGCTTCTGTGAATGTTTACAAGCCATATTCTCAGTTTTGCACTGGATCACTTTCCGTTCTTCTTCTTCTCTTCCTCTTTTACTTGGAACTCACTGAGATGTATAGAATGTAGGTTCCATCAAATGCTTTAAATACCAGTGTTTAGGTCTTCATTTTTCTCTCTTGCTTCGAGAATTTCAATTGCATATGCTTTTGCCATTTGAAATTATCCCCTGGGTCACCTCTGACCACCACCATATCTCTGTCCTCCATTCTGGACATTCACCTCATCAGATCTTCAAACCCAGGTCTTTTGTCAGCAATACGTAATGTTGTCTGTGCCTCCCACTACTTTTTTTCATCCCAGACATTACATGTTTCTTTTCTTTCTGGAAACTTGGCTTTGCTTCCTTTGGTGTCCTGAGAATGTTTATCTTGCCCAAGAGAACAATGAGCCAAATTCTGAGCTGAATAAGACCATTAATTTTTTCTTGTTTTGCTTTTCATTTCTTTAATAGTAATTCTGCTCTAATGTACAGAAATAAATAATTTATTTAAAACACACTGTGCTTATAGAAGTGCTGTTTACACATAAATGGAAGTTTCCTGTATAGAGAAATTAGTCCTTGTCTGTGAATTGGTTCATCCTAGTTAGGGACAATTTCACAAGGAGTCTTGATGAAGTCCTGGGGCTCTTACTATTAACAGTGTTTCCAGCTCTTGTATCTTTATCATAAGGCTGATGGCATATCAATTACAAAGTACAAAGCTCCCTAACACTTATCTCAAGGAAGACAGCATTGATGATGCTGTCATGCACAATGCTCCCACCTTTCACAGCTGTTAACTTTGTATGTTGATATCTGAGCATCAACAACTTCCAGTGGCTTCCAGGGGAGATCATCAGTGGACTCATTTATACACAGTGCTTTTCTCATATTGCATAATACATGACATTGAAAGCTTGTGACAGAAACTAGGGTGAGTTCCTCATGACCCTGTAATCAAATGTAAGGAACAAGAAGAAAAGAAAAAAGAAGGAGGAAGAGGAGGAGGAGGAGGTACAGGAACAAGAACAAGAACCAGAAGAAGAAGAACCAGAAGAAGGAAGAGGAGGAACAGGAACAGGAACCAGAAGAAGGAGAAGGAGAAGGAGGAGGAGGAGGAGGAGGAGGAGGAGGAGGAGGAGGAGGAGGAGGAGGAGGAGAGAAGGAGAAGGAGAAGGAGAAGGAGAAGGAGAAGGAGAAGGAGAAGGAGAAGGAGAAGGAGAAGAAGAAGAAGAAGAAGAAGAAGAAGAAGAAGAAGAAGAAGAAGAAGAAGAAGAAGAAGAAGAAGAAGAAGAAGAAGAAACACAAGAAGAAGGAGGAGGAGGAGAAGAAGAAGGAGGAGGAGGAGCAGAAGAAGAAAGAGGAGGAGGAGAAGGAGAAGGTAAGGAGAAGGATAAGAAAAACAAGAAGAAAAGGGAAAAGGAGGTGGAAGAAGAAGAGAAAAATTATATTTTCCTTCACCTACAGTTTTCAGAATGTAAGCAAAATTCTTCTTAAATTCCCATCAATACAAGGCATACCATGTGGTACCTACTTAGATGCTAGCATTGCATTGCCTTTTTCCTTTACCCTTAGAGCAGCATCCATACAATAGCCCCATGGGGTTTGGACTAAGCACAAACAGATGACATAACCTAATCATGAGTATACGTTTTAGAGTTGAACCAATACTTGATTAGCTCTCAAGATCTCAGCCCCAATTCTCTCCAAAACAAAGGTATATAGAAAAATATTGTTAAATTTTAGAGTTATGATTGATGTGTCATTTTTCAGGATTGTATTCACAGCAAGAAAGAGCTTTAGTTATTAGAGGAGGTATTTTGGTTGAGCAATAAATAAATAAATAAATAAATAGCTGGCTGGATGATGGATGGATGGATAGATAGATAGATAGATAGATAGATAGATAGATAGATGATAGATAGATAGGTAGGTAGGTAGGTAGATAGATAGATAGATAGATAGATAGATAGATAGATAGATAATAAATAATTTGGGCAAATCAAATATCTATTCATCTCTCTAAATAGGGAGAAAAATTTAGTGCATTCATTTTACAGAGTAATAAACTGAGGTTCAGCTAAGAAGGTAAGTGATTTGGCATAGGTCAGATAATAACTCATCAATGTTAAAATGATATTTTAAGGCTAAGTCAGCTGTGCTGTGCCTTGCGCTCCAGTGACATACCTTTGAGAATGACCAAGGTGACATGGGGCAGATGGCTTCTTCATTCTTTGAGCACACCTTTAAGTTTTATTGTATCAATTGATCCTGGGACCTAACTGTCAAATTAACAGATGCAAGTCTCTGAGCATCTCTCCAAAGGAGTCGGGCAGTGCTGTAGCACTAGCAAGGATGTGTCTCCTCAAGTATAAAAACAATTAGCTGCTCTTGTTAATTCAGTCACAGAAGCATAGAAATTGTCCAACACCTTGGATCAAGGACCCAAATAAAAGGTTTAAACATAGTTGACCTTTGTAAGTCTCATGTAACAGTGGCTGAGGGTAAGCCATTGAACTAGGGAATTGGCACCACAAATCTGTTGATGGGGTCATCGAGAAAAGAAATCTGTTCCCACACATATGAGCTGTGTTCTTGGGTACATGACTCAGCCTGGGAGACTTTAGCCACAGCGATGTTTAGAGGCATTATAAAAGCCAGCTGCAACACAGTTTGGATTTTCATTTTGAATATTAAGAAATTTAACTCTCCGCCTCCTTCCAGAACCAGAAGAAAGGAATATGCCACTGACATTGCCAACTCCCAAATAACACAACTCTCTCTTCTCAAGGATCCACAGAAGCACTGGGTGACTAGGCTGCACTAGGCTCTCTTCCAGTATGGCTTTTCTCTCCCTCAGCCCAGAAGCAGGGGATTTTCTCTAGAGATATTCAAATAAAGTAAGTGAGGGTTAATGAGAAATATCTGTCATTATATTAGGTTCAGATAGAAAGACCCACTGTGAATCTGGGCATGATCATCTTGTGGGTTAAATTCTTTGAACAAGAAGAGTCAGCAGAGAACCAGCATTCACCTTTTGCTGCTTCTCGACTGGACACAGCATGACCTGCTTGCTACCTTCCTTTTTTGCCACCACAACTTCCCTGCTGTGATGGATTGGATGTACTGTCCAACTATGAGTCAAAGAAGAAGCCCCTTTTTCTTGACTTGTTATTCTTTTTGGTCTTCCTCGTGCCAGATCTCCATCTAACCACTAGCTTGGAAGGAACTCAATACCCAGTAAATAGTCCACGTGTTTCATGTATGATTCATCCACTCCAGCACTCCCAGAAGCTGACACCAGGAGTTAGTTCATCACATTGCTGGTTTCATGAGGCAGCAAGCATGGTGACAAAGGAGTCTGCTTTCCCCACTGGCATCGGCTTTCCCATGACCGGGAACTTCAAGAGCAGCTCCCAGAACAGATTCTTGAAGGATACCCAAATTCTTTGTTTACATGAACAAATGTTGATGAGCCTCAGTGCAAATCAACAAAGGGGCTCTGACATAAAAGCATGTTGAGCAGGGCTTGTGTTGGGAGGACCACATTGTGGCACGGAGTCCAAGATGATTCTGGAATGGTCACCTGTGGTCCTTGCAGGTGGTAAATACTTATGATAAAGGTTCTCAGGGACACTTGTATGAAAGAGATGCTTATGACACCGCATCGCACTGTAAATTAATCTTCAGCCCTAACCCCTATGTAATTAACATGGGAGTCCATCTTCCTGAGTTGCTTGGTGGTAGTAACCATTCTACTATTTTGCTGAAGAAAGTTCTATCACCCTGGGGTTGGCCTCTGCAGGTGTCACTCCCACTGGCCACATGTGACTATTTCACAATTTCCCCTCACAATGCTGTCCAATGCTGCCACTGCCTCTTCTGGCTCCTGGCATTTGCTTTCTAATTCTGTTTGTCCATCTGTTGTTTGTCTTTCTGGCATTGTTGAGCACCCATTTTTTTTGTGTATATTTTTCTTCTTTCTCTTCAGCTATTTTGCAAACTGTTCTACTGTTTGGTTTTCCAATCTTCTTCTCTCTCCAAGGACATGCTATGAGGGGTTCAGGAACTGCAAAGAAACACAGGGTCTTATTTCTGTGAGGGTTTCCATGTGCTTCCGTGTGAATACGAATCTGGGGGTATGTGGGGTAGACAGTTTGTGTCCTGCTTCCCCATCTCAATTTTAAGTCACAAGGATGGAAGACATTGATGTTCAGAACTCTGGATCTGGATTTATTATAGATAAGGTCAACAGTTTGTTTTGGTTGTTTTAAGTAAGTTTATCAATGGCACAAATGAATGTCTTTTTAGATTGCAAGAGTCTTGCTCCAGCCTCTGTTACAGAACACAAGTAGAAGCATGAACTGCAGAGACATCGACAAGGGAGAGTGAGCAGGGGGAGAAACATTCTCTCAAAGTGCCCCATCCAAAGGCGTCATATTTTCCCACAATTTGCTCATAAGATTTTCTGTGACTGTAATTATAGCCCAGAGTACAAGGGCACTGGCTTTAGTCATTCGCAATGCACCTTCTATTGGAAAGTCCCTTAGCCTGGCAGATGACCTACTTTCCAAGTGCCCACTCTGTCAACACTTACTCCTTCATCCTGGATGAGGCCTTGACAGCTCTTGTCTGTCCCGTGGTCCAGGAATGTCTACCAAGACAGCCATCCTCTGGAAAGTCTGGCCAGGAAAGAGGTGAAGTCAGTCAACTGTGTTTGTGTGCCTGTAGCACTGACACATGGGTCCTGATGACACATTTGTCTTCCCCATATATAAAAGATCTTTTCTGCACTGCTGGCTTTTACAGCAGGTATATACTGCGGGAGGTCTCAGCTGTTTAAATATTAAAAAGTATAAGATTTCTTTTTGAAGATGGACGTGTATAAGATCTCTTATTTTCATGCTCCAATATGGCACTTCATCCTGAGACCAGAGAACTTATAGTTTGACAAGGTCTGCAATGTGGACTAAATGTTCTTGTCCCATTAAAATTTTATGTCAAGTGAACAAACAAAAAGTTGTGAATTTGGGTGGAGAACATGTTGAAAAGGTCTGGAGAGAGTTGAAAAAAAGAAGCATACAATAATACACTATATGCATAAAATTCCCAAAGAATAATTGCAAAAGGTGTTTGTAAAAATCACAAATAAAATTCATGGATTGAAATCTAGAGCCTCATTAGGACAGTCTCAGGCAGGGTACTGGGGCTGTGTCCCAAGATATAATGTGTGTTCTATCAACAATGAGAACTGTGCCCTCTTTCTCAGAATAGTACCCTAAAGGCTTCTATCTACAAACCAAAGAGGGAACTCCCCCAGGCCCCACCCATGAGCTCAGCTGCCAGTTCCCAGAGTAGCCTGATGGGACTGTCTGTAGTTCATGAAGCCTAGTCTAGAATAGCTCATGAGAGTAGATGAACTTGAGAAAGGAAATCTTGCTTACCTCTCCTCTTACTTCATCACTCCAGAATTTATTTTGCAATGAAGCATTTTATAAAGAGTCATATTAACAAATTTCAAGTAGCTGGAAAGCTGTCCCAATAGCATGAACTGAGTTGTCCCTCTCCAGCTCCCTCACTATACTAGATCTTCTTAGTAACTTAACCCAGCGTTCCCTTTGCAACTCTACCATGTAGCTTGGAAGCTGGTGGATAAAGGACAATGTGTCTTCTGGCTCTGCTATGTAGAAGTCAGGAGTCTGTAGCCATGGTCCCATCAGGAGGTTCAGCGAAAGAAAGACTGACTTCCTGTCCTTGCAATTTGGTGGCAGAATCTGCCCTCTTCCTTGCCTGGAATGGAGGTTGTGTTTTTGCTGCTCAGGTCTGATTGATGATCACCTACAACCCCCCGCTGCTTGTTCCTGGATTCCTTTCAGAAGGTATACTTCCTAATCTGTGTCATCACATTGACCTTCAGTGAAGACATGGTCACCCATAGTGAAGGTCTTTTCTGATTAGGCCAGACCTATCTGAATAATCTCTATTAATTCAAGGTCTAAGTTTATTTGTGAAATCCCTTTATCTTTGTCAGTAAGGCAGTCCATACAAGGAGGAACCTTCACTCTACTCGACGGTTCAAATCCACAGTGGACAGAGAAGCGACTACACAGGCTGTGATCATCAGTGTTGGGTCGAAATCCAGCATCCTGACACTCTTCCTCACTCATCACCACTCTTTGTTCACCTTAGCTTCTTTGTCTGATGCCTGGAAACGTCCTTTTCCTTCTACACCCTGTGATCTGCTAGAGAATGCTGCTGCATTGGCCATTATTCATCCTGGAAGAGAGGCTGGGTTAGGCTTATTTGCAGGGAAATAGATATTCTGTGGTACAGTTAAACTAGGAAGCTCTTATGTCGTATTACTTCATAAATAGTTATCTGTACAGTAGCCTTGTCCTTGTCCATGAACGAAATATCCCAAGAACTCTCAGTGCCTGAAACCATGCTCTTTTCATCTTAGTACTGACCTGTCATTCAGGCTAAAATAGTAGCAACATTAGAACAAATTTCTTGTTTTCTCATTCACAATTTTAAAGATTGAAGATTTGAACCTACAGTGGGTATTGATGATCCCAGAATAAAGGCTTTATAGTTTGTTGGAGTTGTCTTTTATTTTTAACAAAAATCACTTAAAGGGGAGTATTTGGTGGCCTTCCTTTGGCACCTGAAGCCCTGGCATGGCCACTCTTGCACTTTTGGTCAGTGTCCAATGACATAAAAGCGAGGGAGCATAGGTACTGCATAATGAAAGTTGATCTGATAAACAAGAGCACTATGAAGGAACTAATGAGCAGGTAGCACATCCTGGGTGGATACACTGATTTTTACCCAGGCTGGGTTGAATCAGGACAACAAAAGATAACATCATCATGCCACTCATAATGGTGTGTTTGAAACCATAAGCATTGCCCAGTTCCACAGTGTTCCATCAAACTTTTAGACTACAGTTGACCACTAAGAACAAAAACCAGAGGTAGTAAAACCACTTATCAGATAGTTTGGCCACAGGGACAATTATTCCTGTGTTTACACTTCCTCCCAAAGCCAAATCTCAGTATCGGTCCAAAGTCCATCTCATTTGAATTTTGATTTTGTGCTGGTTGACAGTGTGCATTGTATCAGGACAGAACACTTACTACACAATGCCATCTTTCCATATGCATCATGGTATTTCCTTCAGACTTAATTAAACACATGGATGTTGAGGATTGGCTCTGCAATAGATACAACAGTATACAAAAAAAAAAAAAAAAAAAAAAAATCACTGTGCTCCTTGGAGGTTCTGTGGAAGTGAAGGTAAATGATAAATAGACAAGTAAGTGAATGAAGTCATTCAGATAAAAACACAAGTGCTGAGAAGGAAAGTGAAGTGATGGAGACACACACGGGGGCGGGATAGCCAGGGAACAGCCCTTTGCTCTGATTCTCCATGTTTTCCTTTTCTGCTTCATTTCTTGGTTTTATTTTTGTTTTTTTTTTTTAAATTTCAGTTATGAGTACTTATATCATTTTTCAGTCTATTCTTTCCCCTCTCTAATTCCTTATGTGTCCACAAGCACTCCATTCCCTCTCAAATTAATGACCTCTCTGTTTATTATTGTTACATGTGCATGCCTATATACATATCAATCAATCTGTCTATCTATCTACATATCTATCTATCTACATATCTATCTATATATCTATATATCTATCTACATATCTATCTATCTATCTACATATCTATCTATCTATCTACATATCTATCTATCTACATATCTATCTATCTACATATATATCTATCCACATATCTATCTATCTACATATCTATCTATCTATCAATCCACCCATTCATCCATCCATCTATCCATCCTTCCATCCATTCATCTGTCTATCTATAGCATTGCTTGTATACATATGTGGTGTACGTGTTTAGGGCTGACCATTTGAGGTTGAGTACCTATAAGGGAAGGGCTTGTCGCTCCCTCTTTCAGCATGTAGTTTTTTATGTAGAAGTGGAGGTGGGTGGTACTTGTGAGATTTTCACCATCCCTGCTAGAATGTCAACTGCAATTGTCATTTGCATAAGCCTTGTTGAGGTGACTATAACATTAAGGTCATGTAAGTGCAGCTTCTCCATCATTTACAAAAGGCACTATCTGGCAGCAGACAATTTTTCCTCTGGTTCTTATAATCTTTCCACAGCATCTTCTTCAATGTTCCCCAAGCCTTGGGTGTAGGAGTTTTGTTGTAGGAATGTCAGCTGTAGTTGTAGACCATGTGGTTGTATTCTGATTTTAGAGCAGTTGTTGATTTCTGTGATGGTCTCTTTACCTTTATTTCTAACATCAGCTGGCTTTCCTCAGATATCTATCCACCTACAACCACAAAAAGGATAATCTATAATGCATCTCACTGCTGATAAGTCTATCTTGAGTTGGCCTCACATTCCAGGGTGAAGGTCTCAGTCTCATAAAACTGTTCCCACATCAGACACAGTAGACCCATATGTGTGTCTGTCCAGCACAGTTAAATGCTAAGATCCCTGTCTTTCCCTATCTCCTTTTCATTGTGTTTTCTGGGGTAGCTCATGGAGCTTAGGAGTCCAGTGGCTCATTTGCACTTCTAAATTTATTTTATTTTAGATTTATTCTAAATTGTTACAAGAGATAAAGACATACAGAGAGACAGATACTTGGAACAAGGCGTGGATGTATCTTTGGCTTCCCCTTTGGCCACTCCACCTCTGATCTGGTCCCCTCCATCTAGAAGTTCTTTGAACCTTGTACTTTTGATGGTTTCTTTATTTCCCTTTGAGTGTTGGGAACTTACCCTGGAGCCTTGGGTATTCTTAGTAAGCACTTTTTCAATGTGCCACATCCTGAATCTTCCTTGTGAGTATTTAAGGAGCTTTATTCTACAGTCAAACTTTATTGTATCATTATCTTTATCCCCTTCCTCCCCATGGATATAGGTGGGAACATTTTCAGTGTTTATCACCAGAGTTGGTCCTTGACAACCCACAACCTTCAAGCCACCTGTCACCTGGTTAATACAAAAAAAAAAGTCACCATTCAATGAATTACAAGGATTTGAGGGACCATGAACCTCGACAGGGGGGAAATAGAATGATGTCTAAATGAGCAGATGGATATAAAGATGAAGTGGTTAGAAGAAGAAAGATATGGATGCTGAAATATGGAGACAATGAAGAAGACAGAGGGAATGGATGTAGGTAGATGGAGTTGACAGGGCAGAGAGAGAGAGAGATAGAGGGATAGATAAAGATGGAGTTGCTAGAGTTATAAATGATGGACACAGGTGGAGATAACCAGACAATATGAGTATAGGGATGGTAGAGAAAGAGGTGAGGGAAGAAGATAGAAATGATTTAGGTGGACATAGATGGCAGAGAGACAGCCATGCTAGAGAGATGAGGATATAAAAGATGATAGAGATGACAGAGACTGAGATATAGGGAGGGGATAGCAATGGAGATGATTGGGGTAGAGATGAGACAGAGGTGATGATAACAGAGAGACAAGAGTCAAGGTAGAGATGAGAGAGGTAGAGGTATGGTGGTCCTGACAGGTCCTCAGTGGCATTGGGTGAGGAGATAAAGGGATCTTCTTTAAGATGATCTGAGATGCAGACACATCCTTAACTAATCATGAAGTCAGAAAGATGATGTAGGGACAGAGGGCCTGCTAAGCACAGCTCATGGAATTGTACACAGTGCTACCTGATGTATAAGTGGGAACCACATATCTATGTCAAACTCTATTGGGATGTGTGGATCAGGCTGGATAGTGTCACACATAGGGCACCCTGTAGTGATGGAGTGTTGAAAGCATGATCTGCTTTATTGATTCTAGAGTGGAGTCACGGCCCCCTCATGTGCTAAATAATTGCTGGTAACATACTGGAATGCTCTTGGCTTCTATTATTTCAAGAGGTCTGTTTCTGGTCAGTGATTAGTCCTGTTGCTTTTCTTCAAGTTCTGTGCCATGGGATTGGAGTGTGTGTGTGTGTGTGTGTGTGTGTGTGTGTGTGTGTGTGTGTGTGTGTGTTTGTGTATGTTATGTGTCTGAGTGTGTTTGTATATCTCTGTGTGTGTCTGTGTCTCCCTCCCTCTGTGTGTGTGTGTGTGTGTGCATGTGTGTGCGTTCATGCATGTGGGCTGGAAGTCATTCATCAGGCACTGTCTACCTTTCATTAGCCTGAAGCCTGCTGGTTCAGCAAAACAGACTGGCCCAGGGATCTTGTCTTCACGTTGCTATGCTTGGTTGATAAGTACAGCCCAAGATGCCTTGCTTTCTACTACCATACTGGGAATTGAACTCATGTCTCCTAGTGTGGCAAGCACTTCCCTTCAGACCCCTGTTTCACAATGCAACCCTCTGTGTCCACACTGTTCTACAGGAGTCATCAGGAGGAGATGGTGTCTTTTCTGTGATTACCGTGTTGGACATAGCCACTTTTGTCTATTTGCTTTCTTTTCCCTATGGACCATTCCCTTCAAATGTTTTCAAATGATTAACTTTATGGATTAAAAGGGATCGGCATCTTTGCTGTGTCTTTGGATCCATCCTCCACTGCCTGCCCTTTACTTGCAACTACATAGATAGAAGAGTTGGTGTTTTCGTCATAATTCAATTGTCTAGGAGAAACATGGCAGTTTGTTACAAAGATGGGGGTTCATAGAGAAAGATGGACCCACCCAGATGATATCTTGGTAGCATGTCTAGGCTGGGTCTTTCCTAGATCAACCTCTTTTTGTTGTTGTTGTTGTTGTTGTTGTTGTTGTTGGTTTTTGTTTTTTTTTTTTTTTTTTAACTAAGCTGTTCTTGATAATCAGGAATACACCCATCCTTACTACTGAGGATCTGGCTGAGATGCATGCTGCCCCAAATCCACTATGATGTCAGCTGGTTAACCTCCTCTGTCTTTCATGGGCCTTCATCTTAAATCTTGAAGGGTCTACTATTAGATTACCTATGTTGTCCTGTTTATAGTATCTTCCTAAGTATAGGACAATACTTAGTAAATGCCATCTTTTCTTTAGAACTCTACCTACAAAGCACTCAAAGCTTGTAATAGGTGCAGGGGCCATCTGCACAATGTCTACATCCCACAAGCATGGGTAAGCATTGTGTACATAGAAACTGATCCCTGATGCTGCCACCAGCCCTGTCTGCCATCCTCATCCTCACCAACATCATCTCTGTCACCATGGAAACAAGGCTAAATCATTTAGGCTTATCTGGTTAGTGGGGCTCTATAATCCCTAGGCCAATTATGAATCTTAAAATAGGGAAGCAAAGAGGCTCTGTAAAAACAAACAGGATATTGCCTCCCCTTATCCCACTCTCTGACATGCTAAGGACCATTACATTCATGAAGAAAGCTACCACAGTTGTTTCTCCCATCCCATGGAATCTCTTTTCCTCTCTTTACACAGCACCCTTGCCTTGTCTTTAGAGAGTCACTATTTTTATGATGATTCTGTCTGTGCCTTAGATAGGCTGAGGCTAGACTTCCAGTGTCTCCATTTCCACAGCAAATCTCTCATGCAGATTGCATAGATTTATGTCCAAACTCTGCCATAAGTTTTAAGCTTCTATTTGGACAACATTGCTCTAGAATTTATTATTTCTGCATTACTTCACAAAGCATGGGCTATACATGAACGGAAATAAAAGTCTGCTGGATAAGTAGAAAATGTAAAACACATAAGCTATACATGCTTATGACCTGTGCCTGAATGGTTGTATGTCCAGGACAGGAAGGCACATCATTTGCTTCTAAGACTGACTCCCTAGGGTGTGGATGGCCAGTGGAGTTCCATGTGACATATGGGAACACTCAGTGGTCATTTTATTCTTCTGCACCAGCAAACTGTTAGCCTCATGTCACTTGTGTTAGAAATGGATGAATCCAAGTCAGACTTTAAGAGTGAGAGGTTCCATCCACAGAAGGAAATTGCTTAAATGGGTTATGCTGTCCTACTACTGTCCAGTTCCTTCTGAGTCTTGTTTTAGGGAGTTCATTCTTTGCTACATATGTTGTAAGAGTCTTAATGTAAAACCTTCCTGATTGTGTGATACACTGAGTAATTTGGGAATCCACATGGAGATTCAGTTTTCCAATCAGAAGATGGGCATTGCCCTGGACCATCCTCATCATGTTTTGTTTTAGTTTTTGTTCTGTTCTGTTTAGGTGTGACAGCAAAGTCCTACTTATCCCACACAGAGCATGCCCTTGATAAATGCTGTCAGCATAGGCCTTTCCACTTTGAGCTGTGACCTCAGGGACAAAGCCCTCACCCCAGTTCCTTTCACCTAACTCCTTGACTCTGGAACAAGTTAATAGCCTATGTGAACTTACACTTAATTCCTTTGCTGAGCTCCTCCTGGACCTTTCACCACCTGTTGCTCTGCCTCTGTTGAAGCTCACCTGCCAATCATTCCCTGGGAGCCCAGAGCATACAGCTTTCAGGACACAGCATGAGGGGGACCAGGATCCCCTTTTTGACTATTTAGTCACACCCAGAAATGTACACAGCCCCCAGAAATACCATCCTCAATGCATTAGCATGGACTCAAGTCCTAGAAGTTTCTAAACTATTGCGAAGAAGACATAATTCCTAAGGTATGGTGTGGCTGTCTCCTCCCACTCCACACTGCTGAATCTGAGAGTTCTTTGTGGAAGACGATTCAGTGAAATTCAGCATTGGGAAAGATGGAAGAGACCAAGGAAGGCAGGCATGTAATGGGACTTGGCAAAAATGGAAACAAAAACTGACCCTTTACTTATATCTGCACAGCCAGCCTGCCCTGTGGACAGTAGGCCTCACCCTGGCTACCTTTTCTGTCTTTCTCTGCTTCTTGTCCACCATGAGGCAGAGGGGGCCTTTACCAGATGCTCCTGGCATCATGATAGATCCAACCAAACTTTCCCCAACAGTGGTGAGCTGTAATAGACCTTTCATCCCTCCAGTGGATTCTGTGGATATTTGGGGCTCAGCAATGATGAAAAAAGTAACGAAAACAATGGTGTTCTTTAAAGATGTCTGGCACCAATGTCTACCCTATGACACCTTGGTTACCTTTGTTGTCCACTCAGCCAGTCCCCTGCACTCTCACCTCACAGACCTTCTGCCCCAGTGAGGCATGTTCTCTCCTAAAGCCATCACTCCTGGATCACCTTAAGTGCTGAGGCCTGGAGAGCATCACCTTCTCCTGGCTCTCAGATTCTTGTCCTGGAATCATCTCAACTCACTAGAATGTCCATCCTTAGAAGAAGAGAGAGAAATTAAGTAGATTTCTGCAGTATTGGCAATCCCCTATGGGCTCTAGCAACTGGGCTTAAAACCCCGGAAGCTAAGAAAGAGCAGGGACAGATGAATAAGCCAATGGATGAAGTCAGGTTAGTGACCTGACTTTAATCTTAAACCAACTGAGAGAAGAGAGACCTTTCCTGTGCCTGAGGCAAGCAGGAGAGATTGTGTAGTCCTCGCCACCAGTCAACACTGATAAGGCCTCCTGTTCTGATGACAAAGATGCTGAAAGGCGAGCGAAACTCAATTTCATGTTGTAACGAGGGGTGAGAATCCCAGATAGCAAGTGAGCACAGTTGGTTATGAGGTAAGTATTGATGAGAAAGGGTTTTTCCCAGCCTGAATCAGTCTAGAGGATTCCAGATCAAGGACTTTTCAAAATCTCAACTGAGGTTGACCTCTGTTCTCTGGCACTCTGCCTGATGTCTCAGCCCAGTCCTTCCTCCGCTCCTGGGAAAGTCCTCTTGGAGCTGACATGCCAGAGGCAGGTAGGTACTCAGAAACTCCAAGCCAGGGAACCAGCACAGAAGTGCTAGAGACTTTGAAGGGAATCTCTCCCATCCAAACACTGCTCATTCCTCAGTGCCCTGGGCACCAGTGTTCACAGAGATTCAGGACCACTGGAGACTCCCACTCACCTGATGTCAAAAAATAGTCCACGTCAACATGACAGTATGTGTGGTAAGGAGCAGGGGCCACGGACATGATTCAAATCAGCTAGGGCTTGAACTTTAAGCTATACCTGTCCTTAGGGATGCCTGGGCCTGCCTAGTGTCCTCACAGCACCTGGGTCTTAGCAAAGAGAGAGCAGGTATGACTTCACTGTCTTAAGAAGACAGATCCCGGGGGCAGATTGCTAATCAGATTGATGGAAAACTACTGCGTACAGATGTCTCAATGCCGGAATCTCCTTCTGTGCCCGGTTTGAATTCCTTACACTTTGCTCCTTGGTCAAATAGGGAAAGAATTAAAAAGAAAATAGGCAGCGTTTTTTTCCTAAATATTCTTGAGTCCATTCTCATATGGGTTGTATTCTATGACCCCTCCCCAACTCTCTTTCTTAAAGGTTTTTATATTTTAACCTGCTCAGGAAGATGTGGAAGTGGAGTCCTTCAGGGCAGAGGGCCAACCAAAACTGAGTTTCTATGAAAATGCCTAAAGGAAACCTGAATTTTGGAAGCTAATTAAAAGTAAATAAATTTGGGCTGTGGAGTTGGCTCAGCTGGTAATGTACTTGCTGTACAAGAATAAGGGCTTAAGTAAAGATCCCCAGAATCCACACAGTGGGGCTACAGTGTGGGATTACAGAACCCACACAGTGGGGTTACAGTGTGGGATTACAGAATCCACACAGTGGGGTTACAGTGTGGGATTACAGAATCCACACAGTGGGGTTACAGTGGTGTGCAACTGTAACCCCAGTGCTCTTGTGGCAA
>NC_137969.1:249091238-249119271 GCF_963924665.1 Micromys minutus
GTGTTATATCACGTTCCCATAATTCTTCCGACAGGAAAAAGCTTGTTTTATAAAAATATAGTCTCCAGCATTTGAAATATAAGTTTGCATCCAGACAACATATAGATCACGAAGCCAGCAAACTAACTCACTTACTTAATCCACTAAAGTTCAGGTGCTTCCTATATTATGGGAAATGTCTTGAGATACGCGGTTGCTGCCAGTGCCCATCGCTGCTCCCTTGCTCAAGAAAGATGAGAGGGGAAGGGGGGTGGAAATCCCCTCCCGGGATGCCACAGTAACATGTCTTTCATTATCACCCTGTGTCAGGACACTGGGTAATATTCATTGTGCATGAACAATAAATTACTATTTACCTGACAGTGTCTTTGATAAGACCATCTCCTGTCTCTCTCTCTCTCTGTCCATTCAGCATGGAGCAGAGAAACCCCCTTGCCTATAATTCTTATTAAGGCACCACCTTTCCAGAAAGAAGAAAGCACACACTTCCAAAGCCGCCACTCTCTGGGGTTTTTTATTTTTTTATTTATTTTTTTTTTTTTAGGGACCTTGTTTTTATTGGTTTGCTTTTATTTCTCCCCACCCCGCTGTGTTTGAATGCCACGGTGACTTCTGTGTATACAAGTCTCATATTGAAATGTCGGCTGCAGATGTATGCAATATTAAAGAGCGCTTATGAATTTTTGACATCTAATTAGTCGCTACCCAGTTAACATGTCAGGGCTCAGAGGGATTAGGAAGGCGGCCCTTTCTGAATCCGTTACAGCGAGGCTCTGTCCTTTCATGTATTATTCTTAATGGAGGTGGTGATTATTTGGCTGTGATTAATTGATGAAGCCCATTGGTCTGGCAAGTGGAACCCAGTTCGCCATCGCTTGCTCTGGTGGCTCTCAGAAGGGCTCTGCCACACAATTGCAAGACCCTGCTTCTCCCCCGTCCCCTCTTTATGCCGCTCAGGGCAGAAGGGCATTTATTGGCCCTCTTGCTGCTCTTCTCTCTACTCAGACCAGCCATGGCTTGACATTTAGAGCCATGCAGAACACCATATCCTGAGGCCTTGGTCCAGCTACATGGGACAGGGGAGCACCCAACCCTTCTCCCCCAAAAGCAATGTCTCTGGGTACGTCTCTTCTCTCATGTTTGACTTTTCAGGATGATCCTTTGGTGCTTTTAACACCTGTGGCTCCGGAATGGCTCAGTTTACTCTTAGTACAGCTGTCTGCCAAGACACCAGGTGACATGCGGGGCTTCAAGAGCCCTCTTGCCATTGTCTCTAACTGGAGATGTTCAAAAGCCACACATGTGGGAGAGCAGCCTGACACCTCTACCTCCACCTGGATACAGGATGCCTGGCTCTGGATGTCACATCAGTGGAAGGGATCTGCTGGTGACCTCAGGCAGAATTGGCCCTCCACTGATGAGCATCAAGTTATTCTTCTGGTACAACTGTGAAGGGGCCCCATAAGGAAGCAGATGTGCTCCACAGTGTCTGTCTCCTCAGACCCCAGCAATGTTCCCCATCTTCCAAGCATGAGCCTTGGCCACATGGTCTTGGGCTAAAGCCCATCAGAATTGAAAATATATAAATTAAAGAGGCTGAGAGGTGTTGGTGAAATACAGCATTGAGTTTGCTCAAGGGTCTCCAGTCATGCTTTCACTTGGCTTTATGTCTCTCCTCCAGTACGTATCTGTGTACACACAGACATGTGTGTAAATGTGTACTGTTAAATACACACATGTGCACACATAGGCACATAGGCACACATTCAAGCATACCCTGGCATGCACTGTACTCTACACATAGCCCGATACTCTGACACAAATGTACACAGCACACATCACACTCATGCATACACACACATACAAACTCATGTACAATAGCTCCCCACATGTGCACATAGTCAAACATTCATACATACTCAGGAATGCACTATACACTACACATAGCTCCATACTCTGGCACAAAAGTGCACATTACACATAATATCACACTCGTGCATACACACATACACACAAACTCATACCATAGTTTCCACACTCATGTACACACATGTACACCCAATGTAATAGTACACTCATGTATTCATTAACATACTTACACCCTATCACAACACTCTGTGCACACGTGCACACCACATGTAATATCCCACCTGTGCCAACATAAAAACACACAGTCATGCACATACAGCCCCACACTTATACACACATAAACATACTCATGAACAGACATGATTACATGAATACAAATATAATCATACTGATGTGCACAGAGTCCCATACCTGGGTACAAATCAAATGTGTGCACTTACACATAGTCCCACATTCATGTACATATAGTCACTTTCTTTCCAATAGCTTTCCAAACAAAGGCTAAACCATCAGACTCTCCTACCCAGGCTTCCTGGTTTTATGGACAAAGAATTACTGTTGGTTTCTTTTTTGTTTGTTTTGTTATGTTTTTTCAGAGCAAACCCACACCCATTGTGAACTCATACCATTCAAGTCTATAGTTGGGACAGCAAAGGAGCCGAGGTCCATTGGTTTTTTAAAATGCACCAACTCTGGCCAAACCATCCCCACGATGTATAATCACGAGGAAGCCTTCACCTTCATCAGTTGGTGGGTTTAACTGCTGAACTTGATGTCAATCAGGGCCAGCCTTAGATGTGCATGTCCAGGGTCATTTCATAAAATCTGGACTTCAACTTTCCCCTGCTGCCTCCTGTCAGCTATGCCTGAAAGGGGAGAAGAGTGGGGAACAAGAGCAGGAAAGACCTGGTTCGCTGGCAGACAACGCTGGGGGTCTCCTGACACCCTCAAATGAGTCTGTCTGAGGTGAGCTGGGAATGAGAGGTCAGGATGAAAATGGGGCAGTCCACAGATGTGGACCCTGCCATGAGCCAGCCCTTTGTCTCCTGAACTTTGCACATTGATAAAAGGGAGCTGGGAGTGGAGAGGGAGTATGTGTGTATCTGCTTAAGAAGGGGTGGAGTGTGTGGCACTCTCTGGGATAAAGGTGGGTAGGGGGAAGGCGAGGCTGAGAAAGAAAGAGCAGGCTGAGATGCGGAGGGCTGAAAGGAAAAAGGCGTCAAAGCATACAGTTTTCCTTCTCGGCTACAGTGGGTTCTACCCCAAGGAAACAGTGAACTTCACAGTGTAAGAGGCAGCTGAAATTTAGAATTATTGTTTCCTTCTAACAGAAGACTCATTTTCCACGGCCACATTTGCAGCATAATAAGCTTTTTGTTATTTTTTCAATTAGAGTCAATTGACCTAACAAAATGCTCGGCAATTAAGTGATTTTTGTAATGGTCCGGGGGTAATTTAGCCGGGCTTGTCAGCTGTGTTTCATGAAGCCGAGCTGTCTCTTTTTTCCCCCTTCCACTGCCTCTCTCTCCTCCCTCTCTCTCCCTCTCTCTCTTTCTCTCTTGAGCATAATGGCTCATAATTTCGAAATCTCTCCCTTCTGTTTCCCTCACAATAATTCGCAATTACAGGAAGTTGTTGGAGGTGATTTTTTTTTTCTACCTTGCCTTTTGAGTCAGTAATTTTAAATAAAATGTACATACTTATAAAAAGCCAGCTATTACTGAAATCACTTTTTGTGTAAACTCAATTATTTTATGAATAGTGACACCAGCTTACACTGGGTCCCACTCTGAAGCCTGAAGCTTTATCATCTCTGGGAGCAAAAGGGGGTGGAAGATTCACGGCTCTCTTTCCAAATCAAACCAGCTCCCAAGGGGGCAAACATAACTTGAGAAAAGCAGAGGGGATCGGGGTCACCTGGCTGTGGCAAATGGCTAGAGTGTCCACTCCCTGGCCCCTGGCCAAGCCCAGTGTCCCTCCCCCTCCCCTGCCCCCACTCCCCGGGGCCATGGCTGGACCAAAGCTTCTCATCCACTGATTTATGGGAGAAATCTTCATTTGCCTAATTGATTCATTTCCCTAAGCCGACATCTGGAGTTACAATTTCTTTTAAAAGCTGTAGTTAGGTTCGATGACAGGAACCGCTGCTCTTCCATTGAGGGACTTCCTGTCTACACCTACGTTAAACCAGCCCTATCTGCATTCATGCATGCATAGGGTGACGGTGGGGACACCATGCTGCTGGGGTTCTCGAAGACAAATTCACCCAGGAGGCCACTGGAGTCATTACCAAGATCCATCTTTAGCCTTTCCAATGCTCACATCTGCCTGGCTGTCTTTGGTTTGAAAGGCTTTCTGCTTTCCACCCCCTTGGCTGCCACCCTTTTGACAAACAAGCCAGAAGCAGCCCACTTTATGCCTTGGCAGAGAAATTCTGCCAGGAGGGGGCAGTAGAAGAGCAAGACAGCCAAACCCCATTGTGGCCAGCCCACCAGCTCAGGGAGGCCTGGCCTCTCCCTAAGCACCTGCAATCCAGTGCTAAGCTGGAAACATCCCTTAGCATGTATGACCACACTGCCCTGGGACTCATCCCCCATACCTGTTTGCATAATATCTAATCGAATGACCCTCTATTTTTTTTTTTTAGGTTAAACATCCCTAATAGCCCCTTGAAGACTGTGACCACTGCCAGCTACATGCTGGGAGCCCTAGGTATGTCTCCTTCTAACTCTGAGTAGGGGAATGGGAGGCTCCTTGGAAGGATCTGGAACAACTGTGCTAGACCCGAACAGACAGGTGCTCAGCACCACCAGACCTGTGTGGACTTATTTTCTTATCATTACATAAATCATAATATTCCTAACTATGACTTAAGAACTTTAGCTATATACCATCTCAGAGGACTTTCAGTTGTAAGTTGTCTACCAAGACACTGCATCTAACATCATATTCCTGATCTCTTTGTGAAGTTGGGATGGATCTTGGTTCAACTCCAAATGCCTCCCCTCCTCCTCCCCCTCTCTCCACCTCCATTCTTTCCTCTCCCTCTCTCTGTTCCTCTCCCTGTCTCTCTCCAGTGAATACCATACCCTAAGCTAAAGTATAAAGATATTCTAGAGATTGAGTTATTTTATGGCTCTTAACAAGGGATGTGCTTTCCGGGGAGGGGACATGATTCATCCCTGTACCTGAAACTTTGAGCTAATGGAGATACTTGGACCATTTCTTCATAATCATGGGCCTTGGGCTTGGCTTTAGTTCAGCTTCTAAGTCACTGTGTTTTGGCCTGGCTGGGGCTTGGCCCAGCCTCTCAAGGCTTTGATTAATCCATTGAACCTCTCATCTTTCTGACTATAAAAGCCTCAGCTACAGTCCTGAGTAGCATCTTGCAGAAGAAAGAACCCAAAGCAGAAAGTATTAGACTTTCATCCAGCACCATAGGAGGGATGTAGTTATTAAATTTCAGCTGCTTATCAAACTGATATGAAAGTCATTTTGCATGATTGCACTGCTTCCTGGAATCTTACGCTTTTATTTGCTGTGTATCTCTGTGCTTTCTTATTAGAAAAAATACTCAAAGGATAAAAAAAAATCTGATAATATTATTCAGTTTTGACAATTAGGTAGGGGAAAAAAATTCAAAGCAATGCTTTTACACTGCAGCTGGCAATAAACTCAGGGTCCCCTGATAGCAGTCTACACAGTGCTACGCAAGGTGACACTGGCTTTGTCTTCTAATAGCCACCTACTGGTTTTACTGGGTCTGGGTGGAGGAAGGGGACAGTCCCAGTCTGTCCTGTAGTATGAATGGCATTTGTGGAATCTGCCAGACTCTCCTCTATTTGCTCACTCTGATTTAATGGCACTGCCACAGTGCTGGCTGGTAGTGGACCCTTCTGAAAGGGTAACTTTGCCCTCAACTAAACACATTTTAGCTTGTTTTGTTTGAGGCAGTCACATGCGTTCCCCCACTGTCAAACTCCAAACTCAGTATCGCCGAGGATGCTCTTGAACTTATTCATTCCCAGAGCCTGGGATGGCTAGAGTAGTCAGACCTCATTTTATCTTGGTGATGGGGATTGTTCCCAGGGCTTTGTGATCTCCCGTTCGAGGATGGGAGGATGGGGTTCTTAGCCAGCACTCTCCTGTATCTTCTCCGTCATTTTCCTTCTTTAGCTCAACAGTGTACTCTTAAATTACACATGTGCACGCGCACACACACACACACTCACACACACACACACAATATCAATGATCTCTGTAGGTATGCATTTACTACCTTTCTGTGGTCTGTATAAATATTAAAGTGATTTAACTTATTAACTAGCATTGTATGATTTATTTTTCCTTTAGACTTCTTAATAGCATATTCTAAGACTTTCACACATGCATACAATATATTCTTATAATATCCATTCCCCAATCTTACCAATTCCTTCTAGCTCCATCCCCATCTCTTCTACAACATCCTGCCCCCCCCCACCCCTCACTCTATAGTTACTCATGGTTGAAGGACCCTCCACTATATCCTCACCAACCTCTCAGCGGACACACGCTTCAGGAAATCTGACACCCCCCCCCCAGCAAGAATCTGTCACTGTCATTGGCTCACTGGTAGAAAGGAGTGGGGCTTCAGATAGTCTTTCTCTGTCATGCTGACCAACTCCTGGGGCAAGTCTTGTGCAGGGAACCACAGCTGCTTTGACTCCATGAGTATAGGGATCTCATCCTGTCCAGAAGACACTTTTCCATCTTCCCCAACCTCTGCTTCTTATAAGCTCCCTCTTTTTTCAGTGGCCCATAGCCTTGAGAGGAGAGAGATAATACAATGACCCATTTGAGGCTAAAACCTCCACAGTCATTTATTTGTAGGCTTTCGCCAACTATGGATTTCTGTCTTAATCTCTATTCACTGCATACAGATACTTCACTGGGAAGTCTGGGAACCTCACTGATCTGTGGACATACACATAACAATTTAGAGGGTGGTTTGAAATTGTGTCAATTGAGCAAAATATCTGTATTAGGTTCACTCCCCAGTCAAGTGGGTTTGGCAAGATTTACAGGCTCAATGTTGGTTTCCTCTTGTGAAGCTGATCTTAAATATAACAAAAGCCGTTGGTCACCCCTATAACCTTCATGCCACTATTACACTCATGGGCACGTCTTCCTGACCTATCTATTATTATATCTTATATGACTCACTTCTGGGTAAGACTATAGGTGACCCCTGACTCCTAGGAGCCTGCATAGAACCTTTCAGCCTTGTGAAGGTTCCCCAGTAGGAAGAAAACTTCCTGGTCAGACCAACTTCTCTACCTCCTGTAGGCAAAGTATTATTTGCAGAGTTTTAACCCTCAAGTGCTTATATACAACCAAGAGTAATACATATGAGTAGCTGGTGTTCTCTGGGGTATCTCTAGGATACCCATGATCAACCATAAGATGGAGGTAGTCCATAGTGATACCAGAGGAAAGGGAAATAGTGGGGTAGGATTTACAGAGAAAGAAGGATGGGAAGGCAAAATGGAGGAGGCAGTGAGGAATGATTAACACTAAAGATGTTTGAAAAGTTCATATTTGAATCTGCTTTATATAAACTTCTCATCTATGCACACACACACACACACACGCACACACACACGCACACGCACACATTCATTTATATTACTTTTGTCAGAAATAGCCTACCCAGGAGAGAATTCTCACCTCAGAAGCTAAAGGCTGTCAAATGAAAAGTACAGTACCAAGCATGGGATACTTTAGACTTCTTAACAGATTTGTAAAGATAGGACAGAGGAAACTCAAGGGCTTGACAAATGCTGCCTTGTTGCTACAGGATACCCACATGACCAAGCCAGGACTTCAAGGCTTCAAGGGAAGGCAGCTTTGGTCTTATATGCTGTCAGAAACTCTTCCTGGAGTGTCTATTGACCTATGACTTTACTGCCAGTCTTTTCCATACTTTCTGGTTTTATATAGGGAATGGGACATTGCCTTAATAGGGAAGGACCAGGGTCTTTAAAACACAGTGCTATTCTGGACTGGTGCAGATATAAAGAGAGGGCAGCCCACTGAATACACTTCTACAGGGGGAAATAAAAGCGGAGATCTTTCTACTTCAAGGTCAAGATGGATCATAGCCAATCTGTTGAGCACTTACTAGGAGCCAGACATGACTGCTACCAGAAGGGAAACTGTGGTCTAGTTGTGCTATAAAATTCAGAAAACACAGGATGGCTTGTCAAAGGGGATCATCAGTGCCTTTGAAAAGTCAAAGTGAGGTGGATTCAGTCTGGAAAGGAAGGCATGCAGAAAGACTCAGTCTTTTATAAAATGGCCCCTGGCCTCCTGGTTCATGATTGGGAAGAGCAAGTTGAAGCAACCCACATGCATCCAACATTGGATGGGGACGGGTCTCTGGGTGGCTGAGGGTGAGAGTATTGGGTCTAGCCAACTGACATGCTAATAAGACCTGGTAGGCAAACCCTGTGGCAGGTTTCCCTGACCAGGAAATAGGACATGGACTATACAGAAGCCTCTGTTGCCTTCTACGGCAGAACTAAAATTGTTTGGAAAAAAACTATAAATTACATTGACATTGAAATATGAGATATCAACCCCACTGACTGTGTTTTCTATTTAAAACTGGAGGACCCTTTCCATCCCATCTCCCACATAAGCATCTTCCAAGTCCTCCCAATCCCTCCTCTCTCTTCTATCCTGCTCTGTGCTCTTGCTCCTCTGGGCCATGTCATTTGCCCTCGGTACTACACTTTATCCCTTCCCCCATTTTGATACCCTAATTTCTACTTTTCCCCTTACCTAACTCAAAACAGGTGTCTTCTTTGCATAAATAAATTTCGCCTCACTCTTTGGCTCATGTGGTCAGAATAACTCGAGTCCTGATATTCTCACACCTAAAGTTCTATAGCCCACTAAGCTAGTACAATTGCGGTATACCTCACAGGTTAAAAACAGCTAATTAAAACTGGAATAAAGTGAAAGCAATAGGAAAGAAGCAGGCACTAAAAGAAAATTAAATTTAAAATGTATTTTATTTCGTACCATTATACATTTATCCATCCATTGCAGAGGGCATCTATTTATTTTGTATCTATTGTCTCTCCATGTATTATAGGTTGACCTCTAGTTTGGGGGTCTATTTGTTTTTGCAGAATCTACCTTGTGAAGGACAGAGCTGGATTTTGATGGTCGAAGGCAATCTTGAAAATCAGTTTACAGAATTCCTGATTTCAGGCATATTCCAGGGAAACAGACAAGGCTGAAATATATCTGCAATGAGTCAAACAGAGTTTATTTTTAAAAACATACTTTGATTAATTTCAGGTACCTAATTATCTCCTCAATTTAACAACCATTTCTGTTTAAATGACAGCTTTTAAAATATTTGACTCTAATAAACCTCCCCTGAAAACTTGTTATGCTATTAATTTGATAATACATTTTTTTTAAAATCCAATGTTCATTTTGTAAAACCAACTCAGTGAGTATCTACAAATAAGCCAATCACTTCTAGAGTGTGCTCCAAAATAATGTTCTGTGTTTGTTTTGCTATCTCACTACCAAGACATCTATATCAGGTAGCCTCCCCATCTGCTCTAATGTGTACAGGTGAAATTTTTCTGAGGCTGAGGATCATCCCAAGTTGTGTTAATCTAAAACCCCCAAGTCCAATGGAAGCTTAGTGGAAGAAGAGCCTTCTTGCCATCCAAAGACATACACAAATCCCACTTGAGAAAGTCAGGTTTCTGTCTTCCCTGGGTGTTCCCAAATATGCTGGCATGAAGATGCTTTGAGGATCTATATACCTTCTTAGCAACAAAGCATCATAAGCTCATCAGCATTATGAGAAGGAGAAAGAGAGACTGTGATAACAAAGATGGACTCGCCTGCTCTGTAAGGCATGATGTGTGGAAAATCGGCCCAGGAGTCAGAGGCTCTCGAGTCTAAGACTCATTCATCCAATGACTTATGGTCCAGCCCCCAGAACTGCATTTATATAATGAAATTTTGGAGTAAGATTTTTTATTCTATTAGTTTACAAAGATAAGAAACATAGCTGTAGGAAAAGGTGAAGCTTTGTTAGAGATGCAAGTCAGAAAGCGTTTATCCTATGAAACAGTGTTATCCTCTATGTGGAAGATATAATAATACCCACAGCTGATGTGCCTTTGTGCATAGTCCTATACACACATGCCCATGTGCATGCTTGCAATTGTGGCTGCCTATTATAATCTTTGAGATGCTGTCACTTAGAAAAACATAGAGAAGATACAAAACACATCCTAGGTTCCAACTTCTTCATCATCTTTGTAGTTGTGATGAAGTTGCTGGATCTCCCTGAGTCTAGGTGAAGGTACTTACCTATAGACAGAATGGAAGCAAGGATGTGTGCAAATGTTACGAGCCAGTTATACTAAATCTGCTCATTTTATTAGACAGTAAATATCTGTCTCAGCCCACAGCAGGTGGTTGGTGAAGTGTCTGCAATGACAGCAGTAACTAGGATGATGCCAATGGTGACAATGGAACTAGGAGGTACAAGGTTGTATCGTTGCAGAAATGGGGTTCCCAGGACAATAGGAAATTGCATCTCAGAAGCTGGAAGTCAAGGGCCCATGGGCTATGAGTCACCGCTTTTCTTTGTGCCTGTCAGTTTGTTTTTCAGAATCCACAGAAATAGAAACGCTCTATCAGACCAACTTGGATTGCCATCTGGCCCACACATTTTCCTGGCACGGCCCGAAGGCCAGCACTGCTAGTCTCCCCTCCAAGCAAAACCCCAAGTTTAACAGAATAAAAATCTGCTGCTGTGATTCAGGGAGCACAGCCTGGGTTTGCTATCAGAATCCGTATGTGAGCAGTAGGTATGAGACAATTAATACCAATCAGGACTGATCAGTACAAAAGCCAATGACGAAGCTCCTGGCTGTGTTGTTACAAACTGCACTAGACTCTTGAGTAGCGGCAGCGGTAGACTGCCCACAGTCTACCTTACTGAGTCTGTTAGGTTGTATTATTTACCTTGGTTTTTCACTGGGAAGCACTGAGAGACTTATCCCAGAAAATGAACTAAAGCAGGACATTTAGAACTTGGTGTCCTATCTTCTGAGGACTGGGGTGGCAAGCTATAAAGACTGAGAGAAAAGAGGGCAGACATTTGGGTCTGATTCTGGCTTTCTTTAGGTTCTGGGGTGGGAAGACTTGGTGGTCCCCAAATTTAGCTCATATTATATAAACTAAGGCCCCAAGGCTCAGAGAGGTGAGTAAGATCTCTTGGATAGACAGAGGAAGAGACAAATTCAAATCGCGGTTCACATTTTCAGCCCGGCAAGTAACCTTTAAAATAAAAGGTCTTTAAGTAGGCTATGAAGTCTAAGGTGTACGTCAGCATCCTTTACCACTCCCTTAGGGACCAGTGGTTTGCTTCTGCACTGTGAAATCAATCAAACCTCATATATTTATAATGTATTCCATGGTCAGCAACACCCGAAGCATCCAGGTTTAACACATTTGTGCTTCTGTTCACCTTTGTGTTTTTAGACCACACAGTAAGCGAGAGCCTTGGGGGCCATGACATCTTCACTGGGTTTCAGTACTTTCCCTTAAGGTAGGCAATCCTGGTGTCTGAACTCTTGCTTGGCCACTCTCTAAGTCAGCTCCTAACAGAATGAAGCCTCTGGAGACCTAACCTGCAGAAATGAGAGACTCCATAGCAGACATCCTACTTGTGAAGCTGCAGTGCCACTAAAGGCCACTGACCCCATTAGGCTTACCGGAGCCTTCAGTCCCCAGGAATAGCATGTGTCTCCCAACACGTCTACCACGTGTGGCTTTGTGAAGGATTTCTGCTTTCATTAAGATCTCACTCTGTATCTGAGATTCAGATATCTGAGAAGAGAGTCTGAGGCATTGATAAGAATATTCATTCATAAACCAGGGGCTCTGGGATTAAGTCACTGCCGTTCCATGGAATTATAATTCCACATTTTGACAATATGGATCTGGGAAGGGAAATGTCCTTTCTTTTCAGGATCCTGAGAAGAGTGTGAGGCGATGGGAAAAACTTTCCAGAGGATCAGGGGTGTGAAGCATCAAGGAGACTGAGCTTCAAGCTTGGAGTGTTGTATATTTTCCACAGAAGGACATTGGCTTTTGTGGGTAACCCTTGTAATTCATAGACTTTGGGGCTAAGAGCTTGGTTGCTACAACTCCAAAGTGAAGATTTGTTTGAAAGATATTTAGGAAAAGAAATTTAAATAAAAAGCATTGGCTTTCAAAATTTCATGAAGTAGAAAAAAACCTAGGGAAGTCTCCCTTTCTTCCAGGAAGAGCCACACCCGCTGAATGCTTTGCTTTGCACCCAGGACCACAGTGCATTTTGAACTGAGCTCCGGTTCCAGCCTCCTCTTTAAATATGTAAAACTCTGCATGCATCTAATTGTTCCTTCAGTTGTCCACTCGTACCTTCAAATTATGGGACAAGTGGACAATTGGGCCTGCAATTGGCTAATTGTGGATGCAATTAGCCAATTGTGAGTATAATTAGGCGCATGTAGAATTAATCATATGTGCAAAGTGGGCGTCCACCCTTTGAAATTGTTGAACTAAACCTGTTCTAGATGCACATCTGGACCAGGCACAAAAGGGATGCAGAGAGAATCCTGGATGAGTCACTCTGCAGAGAATCATTAAAACAAATCTGCGCCTGGCTAACGAGGACATGTGATTCAACCCCAAAATCAGATGGCTTTGCTGCCACTGTGAGGAGCTCAGCCCAGACAAGGCAACATAGATCGAAGAAACAAAAAACAATCCCTCAAGAACTAAAGAGGTGGCTCAGTGGATAAAAGTATCCACCCCAAAAGTGTGAAGACCTTAGCTTGAACCCTAAGCACCCACAAAAAAAGACAACCATGGTTTCACAGCCTATCACCCCAACTCTGGGAGACACAAGCAGACCCTTAGAGATCACTCTCCAGCTAGCACAGAAGAGAATGTGAGCTTCCAGTTTAGTGAGACAGTGCCTTCCTTAAGTTAATAAGGTAGAAGGTCATAAGTAGAAAAATACATGAGTCCTGCCAGGCCTCAACAAACATGTGTGTCTCCTCATACATGTAACATGTGCATGTGCACGCACACACACAGACACCCACATATCATACCTCTCACAAATATAGAACACATAACCGCAAGCACACACACATAAATCAGTAGTCCTATCTAAAGGGCTTCTGAAGTATCCCAGCTGCTGTTGCTCCCCAATCGAACAATTTTAACTCTTCTTTGGATTGATGAGTTGGTTGATGATCTCTAACAGGCAGACCCATCACTATAGCCATCAGTCAGGCACCACATTCATTTCAATCCCAACACTTTCCGCTGCTGTACGTCACCATTTCATTCAAGGATTAACTGATGTCTTTAGGTTTCCTGGGAGAGAGGAGATAAAATGGAAGCATGGAATGTCCAGGCAGGCATGGATGACATTCATAATGCAGCCATACTGTGGACAATATGGTAACTGAGATACAGTGATTTGAATATGTTAATGTCTTGACTTATCAAGTCTCGATTTCCTCACTCCTTCCAACCCATTTTTTGGTGTATAAGTTTAAATGTTCTGTCAGATAGCAGGACTTTTTCAAAGCGGTTTAAGTGGAATTGGATAGATTTCAGTATAACTGGTTAGTTAGTAACTCTAAGACCTTAGTTAAGCCTTGGATTCCACCTCCTGAAACAAAGGTTCCTCATCTTTAAGGACAAACTGATTCAAACTGCTCAGGCCAGCCTTGCAGGGGGCAGGGAGTACTCTACCCAATTAAAATTTAAAAGTTCCATTAAGATTTTATAACCAAATGAGATGTGGAGAAAAAAAAGGAAAAGTGAAACTTAGAAATTTGAAACATAAATGCATTAGTAGCTATTTCTTGCTGTAAAAAAAAAAAATTTCTTTATCTGCAAATTTTGCAAACTAGCAAAGATCAAAGCCCAGGCCTTTGTAGAATGCTTGTTTCTCCCTAGAAGAAATAAAGCTGCAGATTCAAAGCTGCTAGCAGATGCCCCGTAGCCACAAGACAAAGTTTTGCACATTTTAGGTAATTTCATATTTCACAATCAACCCTAAACTCCTTTTTTCATCTCCCATTTATGAAGAACCTTCTAGAGGCCCACCATAGAGGCAGACCAGATCACTTCTGGAGTCATCAACCTTGTATCCATCCCCAGAGTTGAGAGGATAACAACAGACTTGGGACAAAGGCCATTTTGTAATGAATGGAGATGTATGAAATTTATCAGTGTGTGGGGAGAACGGCAGGTATCTTTGAGCAGGAAACATTTCCTAGATATAGACAGCTATTTCCAATTGTGCACATGTAATTACTTTCTCTCTAGGTTCTTGTGGTTAATGGGTTTTAAACACATATTTAAATGATCTTGAAGCATGTAAATAGCTAAGGTATTCCATGTGGTTGAAGGAGGCATGAGGGATGAAGAAGGGGAAAGAGGAAAAAGAAAGTAAGAGGAGGGGGAGATGAAGGAGGAGAAAGAGAGAAGAGGGAGGAAGATAAAGGACAGGGATGGGGGTGGGAGAAGTTTTATGATTTTATGTTAGTCCTTTTTATTTTCTAATGGGTGTTAGATTTTATTTACTTTATTTATATGTGAGTACACCGTAGTGTCTTCAGACAACTCAGAAGAGAGCATCCTACTACAGATAGTTGTGAGCCACCATGTGGTTGCTGGGAATTGAACTTGGGACCTCTGGAAGAACAGTCAGTGTTCTTAACCACTGAACCATCTCTCCAGCTCTCATTTGTTCTTATTTAAAATAATGACAACAAATGGGTGCTTTGTTTGGAGAATGAGACTATTGACTCTCAAAGAAGTCAGGTGACTTTACATAATTTATGAATTATATAATTATATGATATATAAAATATGATATAGTTACATAAAATATATAAATATATTTTATAGAATATATAATATATAAAATACATTATATGTATATAAATATATAATGATATAATTATGGCAATATGAGAAAAGAGTTTGAATGACCACATGTGATCTACAGCATATTCTGAATAAACCATACAAACATAAATCGTATAATCGTGTACATGGGAAGGTACATGTTAACCCTGTTTATCATGCAGGCAAGCAGGCATGGTGCTGGAGCAGTAGCTGAGACCTAACATCTTGATGTACAAGCACAGGGCAGAGAGACACTCTGAATGGTCCCGGACTTTTCAAATCTCAAAGCTCAACCCCAGTGACACACTTCTCTCCAACAAGACCACACTTCTAACATTTCCCAAAGAGTTCCACAAACAGGGAACTCAAATATATGAACCTCTGAGAGCCATTATTCAAACCATCCCAGGGGACTAGCACATTGGACATATTCTGATCCCTTTGTGCAAACTAACTGCTGTACACTCCAGAGACAACATACTTGAATCTGTCAACATTTATACAAACTTAGACCCTTTAAACACAGTGCTTGACCTGCTTTCCAGAGATTATCTGTCCAGAAAGTGTGTTCTGTCACTTTGTGATTAAATCTAAATACTCTCTGATACTTGTATGGATATGACCTTGTAATGTGTGCCCGTTTCATTCTTATCTGTAACTGTCGGCTGTGCCCGAATAGTGCTGCATAACAAATGATCCTCATTTGGTGTCCATATTGCATGTAAAGCTCAGATAGGCTGAAGCTTACAGCTCTGCCTTCAGATTCCACTCCGATCAGCTAGTGGGGCTTGGGTCTGCTCCACTTCATGTTCTGAAACACAGGTTCGTACATATTGATTACTGAAAGCAGTGGAATAAAGTGTAAACTCTCTTCAGAAACAGAGACCATGTGAATATGTATGAATGAGTAAGAGAGGCTGATGTGCTATCTTGTGTTTTAGTTCAGGGTTGAACAATGTTATCTGAGGTTTGCGGGGAATTGTCAAACCTGGAAGCACTGTGGAGAAACTGAAAGTGTGTCCCAAGAGGTAGGGTGTTTAATCAAACATTCACAAGCTGCTAAGGCTCCACATGGCTTGCCCCAGTCCCCAAGAAACGCATGTTAACATTTAATACCCATTATGAGTTATTAATAGGTAAGACCAGGTGAGAGGTTTAAGGCTATGTCTCCATGAATGGCCGATCTGTTCATGCGATTCGTAGATTGATGGCTTAATGCACAGTCTCTAATGGATTATACCAGAATGGGTTTACTATAAAAGCCAGCTTTCCAACACCTCCTGCTCACTCTCTATCTCTGCCCTTGGATGCCCTGAGCTGCCTGAAGAATCTTCCAGCAGGACAGTCACCATCAATTCCTCATCCTCGAGCCAGAATCGCAAGGCAAGCAAGTCTGTTTCTTTATAACTCACCTGGTGTGTTATAAAGTGGAAAATGAATGAAGCCCCTGTCTTCTAGTACTGGCTCGATTCGGAACCAACAAACAGGACGATAATCACCTGGTTTTAGGCTTGCCCTCAAGGATAGAAGAAAAGCTTGCTGATATGAGCGCTATAGCCTCAGGAAACCAGGCAACCAAGAAAAGAAAGACAATAATGAATTATTCTAAGAGAAACTAGTAAATATGATGGCATTTGGGAGCTATTTGATGTTAGAGTCACAGAGTCATGGAAGTTTACCTAAGTGTTAAGTATTCTATACAAAATGAAGATTGAAGAATACTGTATGTGTTCGTGCATGTGTGTGTGTGTGTGTGTGTGTGTGTGTGTGGTATATGTGTGTGTGAATGTGTGTGTAGTATATGTATGTGTGCATATGTGTGCAGCATATGTGCATGTGTATATGTATGTTGCAAAGTTTTCATACCATGTTGAAGTCACACAGAGAAATAAAACTAAGACGATCGGAATCAGTTTGCTTCCAGAGAGAGGAGAAAAATTTTCCTGCATTGTGATCTCACTACAGACCTCAGATTTTCCTCATGTCTCTATTTGTCATAAGTGACTGCTTAGTTTCAGCCTCTCCTAAACTCCCCTTTCTAAAGTCAAACTTGGAGAGTCAGACCCAGCAATCTTGCAGTGGGCAGACCCAAAGTGCTAACTGCCTGCTGCCTTTGGAGTACTTATAAATAATAACAGCAGTGTGCCATGACTGCGCTCCTTCTGTTTAATGGCATCCAGCACTGGGGGATTTAATTATTCTCTGAGTCATGGGATATCCATCATAGCTTCCCAATGGCTTCGAGAGTCAGCTCTCCTCTTGGTGAAGAGATGAGTGGAACTCGAACGTGGCTCCTCCTGGAGAGCTCGCTCAGCTGTAAAGCTGGGGAAGGAAAACCGTGAGCACTGAGGTGTTTAGGAATGCAATGTCTGTGGATGTTACCTATGGGTTTGAAAAGTTGAAGGTGGGGGCTGGAGGGACGGTTCCGAGGGTGAGAACACTTGCTGAGCAATCTCGAGGACTCGAGTTTGCATCCTAGCACCTATGTGAAGTGGGCCCTTTGCATGCCTGTAACCTTAGGATGGTGGGAGCAGAGAGAGAATGATCGCTGAGGCTCTCCCACCTAGCTTCAGGTTTAGCAAGAAACCCCGTGCCTTGAGAATCAAGTGCAGAAGGATTTGGTAGGACCCCTAAATGTCCTCCTCTGGCCTCTATGTGAACATACATATGCATATATCACGCACATACATATATCATACTCGTATGCAGGAATACACACAAACATAAACAAATAAAAAGTTTAAAAGATTGAGAAGAAAAGTTAAAGCCATTCTAAGCCCAGCAGGAGACCTTGCTGTATGCCAGGCTCCATGCTGGTCCATTTTAGTTAAATAGTCTGATGACTTCTCAAGAGACCCTACGCTCTCACATGACAGGTAATAAAAGTCAGTACCATAGAGTAAAACAACACCAGCAAGGTCAGCGGTACAGCTGCCGTGGGAACATGGGTCTGTCCACAGCCCTCAGGAGGATCCCAGAATCTCTAGATAATCACACATACATAAGTATGAACTTCTACAGAGAACAGCAGGTGCCCAGCCTCCCACTGTCAGATAAAGAAACCCAAAGAAGCAAATGAGAGGCTAATTTATCCAGAAAAGAGGGTTGTTGATAAATTCTCTGTCCTGGCCATTTGTGACAACAAGATCCTGGGAGGTTGCTGTACTGGTCAATGGGTCAAGACAGTTTCCTGTTCTGTCAAGGAAATGGCTCTCAACCTTCCCAACACTGCAACCCTTCAGCACAGTTCCTCATGCTCTGTGGTGACACGCAACCCTAAAACTATTTTTGTTGTTGCTTCATAACTGTAGTTTTGTTACTGTTGTGAATCATAACGTCTCAATGGTCTTTCATGACCCCTGTGAAAGGGTCGTTCAACCCCCAGGGGGTCACAGGGTACAGGAGAACCATTGTGTTAAAGAGATAATAATTTCGAGGCACTTCTGAAATGTTTAGAATGAGTCAGTTCATGACATGTGGCCTGCATAGAGACTGATGATATGTGTTTGTTTATTTTGAGGAGGGGTCCAGGTTGCCCTTAAGCCTCTGTGTAGCTAGTGTGCTCTCCAAATCCTGATTCTCTTGCTTCTAGCTCTGGACCACAGGCATCTGGATGATGGCTAGCCTTTAGATGCTCCAAAGTCAACCCTGCAACGCTTTGGGTGTTTGCTTGTTTGTTTGTTTTTGCAAAGAGAACTAACGTACGTTGATGCCCCTTTCTTTCCTGAATTTTATTCTGAAGCTACTAACTGCGGTGTCTGTCATTTTTATAAAACATGACATGGCACAGCGATGCATATTTTAGGCATTTACCTTAAGAGAAAAATCATCAGAGATTCACTACATATCATACATGGCTGTCCTTTGCCTGATCGTAATGAAAACGCTAAAGACATCCTATTGCATTACAGTGAATTTACTCAGTGGCTCAGCCAGATCTTCTTTAAGACAATGGACCCATGCAAATCTATGTGTGCACACATGGGCATGCATATGCATACACACACACACACACACACATACACAGAGAGAGAGAGACAGAGAGAGAGACAGAGAGAGACAGAGACAGAGAGACAGAGAGAGACAGAGACAGAGAGACAGAGAGAGACAGAGACAGAGACAGAGAGGTTCCATGAAAGCCTGCTCGGTCAGTGCTTTCCCTCAGGGAGGAGACTGATTACGGATGAGTTTTGGTGGTGACGTGTGCATGGTGCACGCTGTATTTATTAAATTCTGTCTTGCATCTTTTTTCTGAGCATTGCATTCATTCATTTATTCATCATTCGCTCATTCATTTATTTTCAGGTGTGTAGCCAACGCACGCGCAAGCATGGGCTCTAGAAATCAACCTTGAGTGTCTTCCTCAGTCACTTCTCACCTCCATTTTCCAAGCCAAGGTCTTCCACTAACCCTGGAGCTTCCCCTTTTAACTGGGCTGGCTGACCAGCAAGGCATAAGGATCCATTTCCAGTGCATAATGGGTACAAGTTGCCACATCTCGTTTTTTATATGTTTTCTGGGCATCTGAACTCAGGTCCTCAAGCTCTCATATTGAGCACCTGACCCACTGAGGCTTCTCTCCAGCCCTTGCCTTCCTCCTCTGACGTACAGACCAGCCCTGATTTCAGGCCTGAGCATCACTGAGGCTTTAACAACCCCTCGGAAGCACTCATACCAATCCCAGTGATCCACACAGTGCCACCAGAACTGGATGAGAGCCAGCTCTCAGTGAACCCAGAGGGTTGCTGTCTTAACATTTACCTTGGACTGGAGGGAAATTCTTGCTATTTCTCGCTGGATTGTTGAGTCTGCCCAGCAATTGTTCTTGAATTGGGGTGTGCTTTCTGCAATGGCGCCTTCAGTCATTGAAATTCGTTAGCTCAACTCTTGATCCTTTGACTTCTTGTCAGTCCTTGTCAGAACATAGTCAGTGTGTGCACGTGGAGAGGACACACCTTCACAGACCTCAGAGTGTAAGGCATCTTAATGTCATGGCCTACAAAAGTCTCTGGAGATTCACGGCCTTAATTGACCAAGACAAGCCCATGAATGGGTACTCTATTTAAAGAAGTATTTATAAAACCTTTTTAGATGATTTGCTACATTCTGTCTGTGTGTCTGTCTACCTATCTATATCTATTGATTTATCATCTATCAATCATCTATCTACCTATCTATCTTAATTTCTCAATTTTTCTTTTCTCATCTCATTCTTTTCTTTCTTTCTGTCTTGTCTATTTCTCTCTCTCTCTCTCTCTCTCTCTCTCTCTCTCTCTCTCTCTCTCTGTGTGTGTGTGTGTGTGTGTGTGTGTGTGTTTACCTGTTACACATAACTTAACATTTACACTTCTATGCAAAACCTAAGTGTCATTCTCATAACCAATGAATTTCAAGTACTGAGTATCTACATGCAATAGAGATTGTATATGCTACACTGGAGATATGTGTTGTCAAGCTATTGAACAGGGTTGGAGGGTTTATTCACCTGACATAGTCACAGAACAGACTTACCCTTGATCTTAAGCCCAGGGCCTGCACTTCCAGGTAGACAAAGTGTACCATTCCCTGGTTCTTTGGCCCTGAGGTCCCAAGGACTTTCCTACCGAAAACTTCCAATAGGATGCTCAGTACCATTTATATCCACTCTGCCCTTTGTGATGCTGTGGGTGGGACCATGGGCTACTCCACTGCTGCACTGCAGATGGTGAAAGCATTTCTATGCACTGCTGTAGACCACGGGAGCAACCTTGCCCTGAGCCTTGTCTTTGAGGGCATCATGGAACACATTTAAGTACCTGCCCACCCTCTGCTGAGACCGTGGGCACTGTGTGGTGCTCTTCACAGCCTTTAGACTCTAGAGTCCGGCAAATACCATGTGGGCTCTGAGGGATGGGCTGACCTTGAACTAAGGGCCAGCTTTCTCTCTGGCTCCTTGTAGCTGTAACTCTGCACAGAGACATCTATGTCTGCCTAGCCATGGTAGCCCGGACTCCAGAGAGGCGGGGATAGTGAATGTCTGTCCCTTTCCCCAGCATCCTAGGACATGGGAACAAGGAATCTGATTTTTCCTGGTGTCACCCATGAGCACTTACAATGCCTCCCTCTGGGGTAAGGCTGTTAACAAAAGGTCTCAGGGCCTATAGTCATTTGTTAGTTTGTTGCTTTTTGTTGTTGCAGTGTGTGCGTGTGCATGTGCATGTGGGTGTGTGTGTGTGTGTGTGTGTGTGTGTGTGTGTGTGCTTGTGCGTTTTGTGTCCGTCATGTTTTGAACAGATTCAGCTAATGCAAGACTGAAAGTGGATTGCTGTCCTCCGGCCTCCGGTGTGACTCCATGCTGTCTCTGTAAGTGCCAGCAGGTAAAGGCTTTGAGACCTAGCACCCCAAGAAACCAATGAGAAAGAGATACAGATATGGGCGAGCCCAGCTTCGGAGGCCCAGGATCCAAGTCCTTGGTGGGGGACAGTTTCTTCTTGAGGTTCCAGGGGCAAATCTAGGCCCAACAATACACTGGCTCTGCTGGCTCCCGGCCTCTCCCTGAGTTAACACCCCAGCACACACAATACCAGCGAAGGTGATTATCTCTGCTAGCATAATTCCTCCCTAACATCTGCTTTCGCCCATAACACTCCACTAATTTCCCCCTCATTTCATTACACATAATTTTCTTTCAACACAATCTACATGTATTAAGTGGTAATGACTTTCCAGTTAAGAGCAAATCGACACCAAGGGACCCCCGTCCCCCCCACGGTTGCCTGCCGAGCCTGACGCTGGCTATTAGAGATAAATTTGGTACCTCAGGAAGCTGGAGCGAGGTAATCAATCAATTAAGCGGTTAGGACATACATTATCAAACTTCCACAGTGCGGGGGGCAGGGGGCCATGCTGATCTCCTTGCCACGATTTTTTTAGGAATTCAAAAAAAATGAATAAATAAGACGGAGCGCTATTACACAGGCAGGCTGTAATTTGCCACTCAAAGTCAGGGGCTGGAGCATCGGGGCTCGGTGCGGCAGTCGCGCGAGGGCCTTTGGCCTGGGATGCACGCTTTCTGGGCTTTCCGTGGGGGCATCGGTATGGGACCTTCTTGGAATAATGAGTCACTTTGCCACCTTGTGCAGGCAGGTGAGGGCGGGGAGCAGTCCTGTTACCCCAAGCTATCTATGGGCTAGAAAGATGGAAAATGAAGAATGAGCCGAAGCACAGGCGGCCACACTGCGGGCAGACCCAGCCCGTATAGCCGTAGTCTCCGTAATCACCGCTTCCGATTCCCAGAGAAGCCAAACACACAGCGCCCTGAAAATAGATGTAAAACGTATTCCAGTCCTTGTTTCCTTAGTACTGTTAAGTGTGTGTAGAAAAATAGGTGTATTACTACCATCCATCTGCCAGAGAAAGGGTTTCAAAATACCCCCAGAAACACAGCAGACTGCCTAGAAACTGCAAGTCGCAAACAAAATACGATTGTGCCTAATCATATAATTTAGTTGGCTGGTATTTTCCAAAATTCAATTCAACCCATAAATACTTCATGAGCCTGAACTATGTCTTAGATGTAACCTGCTCAGTTTCAAAGGTAAATTAGCCTGAAAGAGAGAGAAACCAAATATATCTTTTAAAAGAAAATACTGTGGGGATGCGACAAGATAGAGATAAAATACTTACCGAATAAATTAATAAACAGAACATTTTCAACACTGAAGGCAAACGTTAAGGGCAGCGTGCAGAAGGAAGCTCAGACAATTTGTGGAAAGTCTACACTTAGAACTGTGTAAAATAAGCTAACGCGGAAAGGTTAAGGCCCGCGAACAGTGGCCACTGCAGATCACAAGATCAAACGTCGCTCCAGGACTCTGTGTACTTTATTTAAAAAGGAGTATTTTATTTAAGCACACAGAACAAGATGGATGAGGGCACACATAATGGAATAACATGTACAAAGACGAAATCTCCTTAGACTCGAAGAAACACAACACGCCGCTGACAGCCTGATAGCCTTTCTTCTGTTGAATTAATGATGTGGTTTATTAAATATTTTAATAATCATTTGGATTTCGCATTTGAAAATTTCATATGTATACAGAATATTTTGATCATGTCCATCTGCCAGAGTTCTCCCTGACCCTCAGCAAATTCTTTTACAACTTCATGTTCTCTCTCTTTCTGTCTCTGTCTCTGTCTGTCTGTCTCTGTCTCTCTCTGTCTCTCCCCCCAGCCCTCTCAAATGGCTGAGTTCAATTAGCAATGCCCATGAGTGCACCAGCGAGAGACCGTCCAGTGGACTATAAGGGCCCTACCAAAGGCCAGAGTCCCAGAGAAGAGGCCTGCTCCCTCATACATTAGCCGCCAACTGCCAAGAGCTAGGGAGCTATAGATGGGGCCTCCGGTGCCCCGCCCTAATCCATCCTGGCTTTTGACCTCCATCTGATGCAGGTAACCGCAGTGTCTGACCTCTTGAGGGCACTGGCCCTGTGAACAGCCCAGAAGACAGAGCTTCACTCCCTCCTCCTCACTTTACAATCTCTCCAGCCCCCTTCTTGGTGCCAGCCAGGTCCCTGCTCCAAACGTCGCAACAGAGCAATGAGCAGACGGGATCAGATTCCACCGCCAAGAATACGCACTGACAGCGCAGAGACGGAAGTAAACGGAAGTAAACGAAAGAAGGGGACACCAGGGACTCCGAATGACACCAGGATTTCTCAGCTCAACACAGCCACTCTCCGAGGCTAAAGCTGAAACTATAAAGGAAAATGTTTAGAACTGATAATCGAGTTGTGGGATTAGGCTTTATGATGTGCGGCAACGAATCAGAAGTGAGCCCGACTGGACCGCACTGCCCGAACGCTGTGAAGCGAAGCTTAGCCATAAGCAAAAGTGCGCATGCGTTTGCCCATGACCATACAAAGTCTGTGGGACGTGTTGAGCAGTCGCGCCCGTGTGCTTTCTGCTTTCTGCCTCTTCTGTATTCGCTTTTTCTTTTTAAAAACTATAAAACTTCCAGCAAGGAAACCAGCTCTCGCCAAGTTGGCATCGTGCTAGTTTCTGATTGCACTGGATAGAAGCGACGGCTTAAACACTAAATGGCTCTCAACCTTCCTTATTCTGCGACCCCGTAATACAAGTTCATGGGGTGACCCTTGACTATACAATTATTTAGTTACTACTTCCCAACTGCAATTTCGCCATGGTTACCAATCACAATGTGAATATCTGACATGCAGAATATTTGCCATGTGACCTCTTTAAAAGGGTCATTCGACACACAGAAGGGTCATGGGTGAGAGGGCAGCGCAGCGCGATTATTGTGCTAACATGAGGCCCTGTGTTCAAGGGCCCAGAGCCCACATAAAAGCCCGGGGTGGTAGTATGACTTGAAATCCCAGGGCTGAGGGTGTAGCAGCACAGACAGATCGTGGGGACTCATCAGCCCACCAGGTTGGCTAGAATGGGGAGCCCTGGGTTCAAAGGGACTCCATCTCCAAAGTGCGCTGAAGAACAATGGAAGAAGACACTTGATGCCAACCCATGTTCTCCAGAAGTACACACATGAGTAAACACACACACACAAATGCACATACAAGCTAAACATGTGCACACATGCACATGCGCACACACATTCACACATAAAATTAGTCTATGTGTAATTTGCGGCAACCTTAAGATTTGACCTCTTAGGTCAGTAAACTAAACTAAGGAATGGGTCATTTTCTGAACTGCGTCTGTACTAAAGCAAATGACCCCAGACCAGCTCCCAACCCTCTCTTCCGGTGGAAGAAACTCATGAACATCAAAGGCACAGAAGAGACCATCCTACCTGAATGACGACACTTGACCAACCCTCTGAGAGTCCATTTTAATTCTCATCTGTCTCCTGCCTGCCTAGCAGAGGAAAAAAAGAAAAGACCAGCACAAATGACCAGCGATCACACGTCGAAATCTATACAAAAGCAAAGTCGAGTTAATTATCTTCATGAAGTTCCCATACCTCCCCTCTCTCCTGCCCATGCGCAGGAAGTCTGGGAGTGGTCACAATGGAGGATTCTTATCTATGAAGCAGAATACTCGTGTATTTTGAGCCCAAATTGTTCAAGTCCATTTTGATCAAGACAAGGGTCAGTGTTTGGGTGGGCAGACAGCAAGAGGCTGGGGAGTGGTCCTCCCAGCTGACAACGGTATTAGGATAAGGATTCTTGAGTGTAACCGGGATAGGACTGTACACGCCCTGTGCTGATCAGCCAAACTCTCAGTGTTCCTACAGCTGCAAGGCACGGCTCTGGGAACCCTGTGCCCAGTCGAAGCAGAGCATCCCGAGGGGCTGATGAACACCAACAGGGGCTGGCTTCCAGATGCAGCTGGGAAGTGGATGGGACCCAGAGCCCTTTGGTTCCAATTGGTTGAACTCTTGTTCCATCCCTCCCTTCTTCTTCCCTCCTTTTCCCTCCCCTCTTTTCCCCTCTGCTCTCCTCCTTTCCCCTCTGCTCTCCTCTTTTCCCCTCTGCTCTCCTCCTTTCTCCTCCTCCCTCTCCTTTTTTTCTTCCCTCCCCCACTCCTGTCTCCTGCCTCCCCCAACCTCCCCATGATTTCCTGCCTTCCTCCTTTCTATCCCTCTCTGTGCCCTTCCTTTTCTCTCTTGCCTTCTCCTTCTCCTACCTCCGCTTCCCCCCCCCCCACTGCTCTCCTCTCTCCTGTTTTCCTTCCTTCTCTCTCTCCCAGCCCCCTCTTCCTGATGCTAAGAGTGGCACTCAAGGCCCCCTGTGTCCTACCCAAACACCCACCACTAAGCAGCATCCCTGGTCCCTACTGTCCTTCCTGGAGAGGGACAGATGAGGAAAGGCTTTCTGTCCTTGGATTTTAATTCAACTTGGCAATATAGTAAAAATGCAAATCAAGAATTTATCGCAGCACTCTCTAAAAATAAGTAAATCCAGCGAAACCCATTGTTTCTGGACCCAACAGCCCAGCTGCCTGCTTGTCTCCTGTTTAGCTTTTGAACCACAAAGGTCCCTACTCATCCAGATATTCAAGCCAAGGTTTTCAATGTTTTAAGAAGACCCCGTAGACAGGATACTATGTGAATACCCAATGAAGCAAGTAGCGTATGACAAACAGAAGTGCTAACTTAAACATTTGCTTTCAGATAAAAGTAGAGGCATCAGGTGGAACAGTCTCTCTTCTGGAGACTTATTCAGAGGCCATAAGACCAGGCAGGAACCTGGCTGGCTAGCAAGCCTGGTGTGCAATTCCAGATACAGGGCATTGATCCTAAGGCTTCTTTCAACCCACAACCCCCAGCTTCTCTCTTAATCTGGAAAAAAGGGTCACATTATAAAAATGTAACTCAAAGGCCCTGCCTCACCCTGCCATTCTGAACATATACCTCCCCAACACCCAAAGAAGGCACTACTCCATGATGCCTAGCAGTCTCTTTGGGCACAAGAAATGGGCATCCCACAATGCTAGGATAGTCCTTGTTTTGCTGATTGGTCTTTCTGGCCTCTCTCTCTACTCAGCTTCCAGTCCCATCATGAGATAGCCAACATAGAATTTCACAGATTCACATCTACCATTTTCCCATGGGGTTGGGATAATAGGTCTTGGCTTGCAGTCTTTCAGAAACCCCTCTTCTGTTGCTGATTTCTGCCCTAGTAGGGACAACTTTTGAACTGGGTTTTCCAAGAGAGAAGATGAATTCATGAGTGCATTGTACCAGGCACAGAAGTGCATTTTATAACTGCTTTATGTGCTGTTGCTTTGTTTGAGAGGTCCCTGCCCCCTCTCCCCCAGGTTTTGTGGTGGTGTATGCCTACAATCTCTGCAGTCTGGAAACAGGCAGGAGGATGAGTTTGAGACCAGCCTGGTCTCCAGGACAGCCAGGGCCACACAGTGAGACCCTGTCATGGGGGGGGATGGGGTGCTACAGCCTGGGGACTAACCACTGGATTTGGAGGTAGCATTCTGAAATGTTAGTGTACAAGGAAGTAGGGAATTTCATATTTGGAGTACCTGATTTTCTAAGCTGGAGAAACTGAGGCTGAGGCTAGCCAAAAGAAGGGATACTTCGAGGTCAGACCAGGCTAAGGACACACTTAGCAATTTTGGAATTTGAGTCAGGATTCTTACTGTACTCCCACAATAGTGGTGGCTCCAGGGTTCCTGAGACATTCATTTTGGTTTTTTTTGGTACAAATATTCTCACAGTGTTCATAGCACAATCACACCAAATAGGTAGCTCTCAGGTCAAATTACATTCTCTGAATTCATTCAGACTGCTTAAAAGTGATTACTTCACAACATTTTATAAAACGGTTCTCTTTACTATCTGTTTCAATAGTTTTCATAGACTCTCATTGATCTGGGATCTAGGGATAGCTATCACATTTGTATGGTGTGTGTGTTTGTGTGCTTATGTGTGTGTGTGAGAGAGAGAAAGGGAGACAGACAGACAGAGAGCACACACCAGTATGGGTACACATGTATGTGTGCATGCTTCCATGTGTATCCTCCTTATTTTCTCTCCATCTTGTATTTTGAGCCTGGGTCACTCTGTGAACCAAGAGCTCACCATTTTGGGCAGTCTAGCTAGCCTGTTTGCTCAAGAGATTCCCCATGGAAGTCTGCCAGGCACTAGGATGGTAGGTGGCCACCAGCAAGCCCACCTGGCTTTCCCCCCTGGGCTCTGGGGATCTCTACTCACACTTACATGAGAGGTGCGGTTGTCCATTGAGCTCTCTCCCAATATTGTTCCTGACTTCTTTGAACACACAGTCGGTTGTGCACAGGGAAGTGATGTTGAAAGGAAGGAGAACATGGCAGGCAGATGGCTGGAAGGATGAATTCGTAATACAGATGACAAATACATATTTATGCATTTATACACATATGACATTTAATGGCTAATTATATTGTTGTTTGCACAGACCCCCGATGTCTGGATGCTCTAATATGCATCTCATTGCACCAAGGCAGGACCTGGCCTACTCTCCCTGGCTTCAGAGACTGGTGCCCACAACACCTGGAACCAAGTAGATTCGGGAAAGGGCTTAGAAATAAAAACATCTGCCGTCTGCCCCCATTGCCAGCCAGAGGCGTGTGAAGCCACTGTGCAGTGTGCCATGTGTCAAGGTTCCACCGAGTGGCAGCTCCTCCATCACTCCTTATC
>NC_137969.1:249119471-249164471 GCF_963924665.1 Micromys minutus
ATTACCTTTCTTCAACCAGGGATTAAGGTGTTTTACTGCGCTGGCTGCCGAGCAGTCACACTGAATAAATTTTCTCAGTAGAACATAAAAATGAACTCATACATTTTGAACCAAGTTTTCTTCTTTGGAGGCAGCACGGGTCCTGAAGCGGAGCCTGCACAGGGGCCCTATGCAGCCAGGAAGTTTCTGGAGACCCACCCCACCTCCCACAAGACCTGCATTATTTAAATGCCGGTGGAGGGGAGGGGAGCATCTGGATTGGTGGGAGACATAGCTGGGGAATGCTTCCTGTGAGAAAACAGAAAGATGTCCCTCCCCCCTTGTGACTATAGACTCTTTCCATTGCTAACTATGCTTTTAGAATGCATATCACACAGTCCCTTCCTAGTGGCATCCCAGGCTTTCTGTGTTGTCCTGAAATCTTGCACTGAACAGAGGCTACTTCGGGGAGAGGAATCTCTCCCACATCCGAGGCTCTTGCTCTGCACTCTGACCTTTGCACACTGGCTAGCCTGCTTAAGGTTCTCAAAGCCCACTCCAGGTGACCCTCTTCACTCTCACACAGAGGAGGCATAAAGAAAGCTTCAGGGGGGAACCTTGTCTAAGTTCTGACCACCAGGATGAACAGACCTGGGATAGATGCCAGGGCTATGTGTCCTCAAATGTCATTCCATTCTACATAGGGGGAAGAACAGTAAAGAGAAGGGCAGCAGCGTGTTCTCTCTCTCTCTCTCTCTCTCTCTCTCTCTCTCTCTCTCTCTCTCTCTCTCTGTGTGTGTGTGTGTGTGTGTGTGTGTGTGTGTGGCACACACACATACATACACTAATGTTCCATGTTTATTGGATATACAAAATCTCCCTTTCTTTGTTAAGAAGTACTGGAGACTTTGCAAAGAACTTGTCCTCAGCCATGACATTCTCTGGGTCCTTCTATAAAACATTTATTTACTCACACCTGCCTGTCACTGAGCACTGGGCACACATTGCAAGCTCTAATAGCCTTCAGTGGCCCTGAAAGAGAGACGTGCTATGTTCCGAGAGCCCATTCATACTGTTTGTCAAATGTTGGAACTTATTCAGAGGGCAAGCTGAGGTAGAACACACATGGAAGAGCCAGTGGTATTCTGAAGGGGGTTGGGATAAGACTATACAGTTCTAGAGTGGTGTTTGTATATAGTCAAGGGACAAAGATATACAATTCTAGAGTGGTTTTTGTATATAGCCAAGGGACAAAGCTATACAATTCTAGAGTCTGGTGGTGGAATTCGGTGTCAACATTCTTAGTTTTCAAGATGGACAGGTGTCCCACCAACTCTCACAGTCCCTTGCTCTCAGAGCCTGGAAGGGTACACCTAAGTACATCAGTCCCAATCCTGGAACCACCATATAGGCATCCTATGAACAGAAAACTCCCTACAGTTTTTACCCCCTGCTTTTAAGGACCTACCTTGTGTTTTGTTCAGGGCCATTTAGATCATGAAGAATACAACTGGCCCTTTCCAGAAGCTATCAGAGGAGTTTCCCCCTTTCTGTTTGTATGACCAGACACTATGACCAGAAGTGACTTATAGAAGCAACAAGGGTTTATTCAAGCTTATGGTTCTATAGGGATGACAGTCCATCATAGTAGGGAGACAGGGCAGCAAGCAGAAAGACAGTTGGCAGGAGCAGAAGGTTAAGAGCTCACATCTTCAAATGCAATCAAGAGGCAGAGATCAAAGTGGAAGATCCACCCTCCCCCCCCCGCCCAGTCTTTAAACTCAAAGCCCTTCACCAGGGATATGATTTTTTAGAAAGCTGTGGTCCTCCATAACCCCTTCAAGCAGTACCACCAGCTGGGGCCCACAAATTCAAATGCTCTGGCCTATGAAGGACATTGTCATTCAAGTAGCCACACCCACCTTCACACTAGGTTTGACAACTATACCTCTTGGGACATCTCTAGATCCTGAATAGGAGTCTAGGACAGTCATTATCATCCTGTCATGACTGCTCTGAAGATCTCCACCTGTCAGCTGGTGGCAGAACAACCCTTTCACAGGATCACCTAAGACCATCTGAAAACACAGACATTTACCTGACGACTCATAACAGGAGCACCATTACAGTTGTGAGGTAGCAATCACAATAGTGTTATGGTTGGGGACTCCACAACACAAGACACTGTATTAAAGGATCACAGCATGAGGTAGGTTGAGAACCAGGGATGTAGGGACAGGTTGGGCCACTCGACAAAGTTTATAGGGATAAAAGAAAGTCAAAGACTCGAACATAAACCAACCAGAAAGATAAAGATTTTATGAAATGTCAGCCAGCATGGGCCTCCCCCCCCCATGAAAAAGCCACAGAAGATGGGGGTGCCAGGAGTTCCAGGAGAAGGATCGAATGAAGAGAACAGAAGGCTGAGTAGAATTGCCTTGAGGTGAGAGGAAGGGCTCAATCCCCTCATTAGCCAACAGTGAGGAAGGAAACTTTGTCACCAAGTATTCTTTTTAAGGAAGAGGACACAGAGCCTTCTTGGTGCCTGCGTTTTTCTTTTCTGGTTTCAGTGACAATAATACACAGATGTTTTGTTTATTTGAGGGTATGGTCCACCATGGGGGGAAAGCACAGCTGTAGGAAGACAAGGTAGCTGGCCACATGGTACCCACAATCAGGAAGTAGAAGTAGAGAAACTTTGGGGCATGGGTCACTTTCTTTATTGTACTCAGTTTGAGACCCAAGCGCAGGCTTGCATCCAGCAAGCTCTTCCCATCAAAATCCACCTGAGCTAGAAACTTCCCCACAGTTATACCCAGAAGTTAATTCTTAGGCAGTTCTAGATCCTGACAAGCTGACAGTCTGGTCGGTCTTCACAAACCCCCTTTTTCAGCTTGATGAGAAAATTGGTGTGGTTTAGTAAAAGTGGGCAATTACTATCTTAGAAACCATCTATACACAGGTAACATTACATGAACCAAACAGATTTTATTTAGGAACATATATGTAAATTATATACATATATACATTGATGACAATCTGTTAAAAAAAAGAGGCAATGAATTTGAAGAAGATCATGGAGGGGTATATAGAGAAGTTTAGAGAAAGGAAGAAATGTTGTAATTATAACCTCAAAAATATTTAAGCTCTATAATAATAAAAAAGAAAACATCATGATAGGACATGGAAAACATGTTTTCCTTCCATCTAATGGTGAAGGCTTCATGCCTAAGCCAGGAATAAAGCAGGGTATGTGAAAGAGAAATGCTGGATGGTTGGAAAATACAAAGGTTTCAAGTTCTGCACCAATAATCACAAATCAAAGAAGACTATACACAATACACAGGAAAGACAATATGGCCGACTTACCAAGTGGAAGCAAGTTAATGGAGTGGTATCCTTGTGAGTACTACACTAATTGACAAAGTAGATGGTGAGGGAGGTGATGCCTCATGAATTGTTATGGACACAGACAATGTTAATTCTCATCAATGCTTACAGAAACTCACATAGATAGATAATGAGAGAAGAATCCGCCTCTCTGAATTGGGAATGACAAAGATTGAGAGGGTTATAAAGGCTCAGAAGACAGGTCTCACTGGATTATATCTTAAACTTGTCTAACCTGAAGAGCAATCCTGGCATTTATCATAAAAATATAAAGAGTGGAGAACTTTGATATTTACAGAAATGTTTGTATAGACACTGAAAACACACCACTGTAGCTTATGGAAGGGCTGGTTATAGTGGGAAAGATATGATAAAAGCCAAAATGTCCACCTAAAAAGGCACCACTGTGATAACTCAGCCACATAAACAGCACAAAATGCAAGTCTGATGTGGCCTCCTGAACTTGTATCCCCAACATTGGTGAGGAGTAGACAGGTGGGTCCCAAGTCCACTGGCCAGCAGGCCTTGCCTAAATGTTGATCTCCAAATCCAGTGAGACTTTGTCTGAAAAATAAGAGGAACTCTGATTTAAAAAAAAAATGCACCCAATGTGACCCCTGACCTGTATATGACTATACAAGGCAGGGCATACTGAAGGTGAACACCACACACACACACACACACACACACACACACACACACACACAAAGAGGGGGAGGAGAGAGGGAGAGAGGGAGAGATATGAGAGGAAAGGAGAGAGCACAAAACAAGGTCACTCTCAATGAACAGACACCTAACGGTCAACAAATTGTTAATTAAATTAAAGGGAGATTGGTGGAGACAAAAGAAGACAAACATATGCACACTCATGATAGAAGACTATTCCTGAAGGAGTGAAGAGAAAACACGCTGCATGCTTATTGCAGATGCGAGGAGAATTTCCCATGTACTCATCTTGTTAGAGTGAGTTCCTCCTAAGGTGCAGGTCCTGTTTGCATTACACCCAAGATCATTTGACTTTTAATGCTCTGCTACACTTAAGAGCCAACCTACAATACAAGGAGCAAAGTGAGGACACCCAGACAAGGGTTTGTGAGACAGACAGTTCTAGCCCAGGCCAGGAACATAACTCATTATTCCCATAACCAAGTGGAGCCTGCTAGAGCTAAAATCTCTGGTCTCATCTTTCTGGTCACTGATCCATTGAGCAAATGACCCCTATTGGCTGTGCTTTCTGATCCTATGACTGGGTCCGTTGAGAGAACTATTGTGAATAACTTTGGTGGTTCCAGACTTACTAGCCCTGTAGAATCCCAGTTTTGGTCTTGGTCTAGGTTGCCATATTGTCTGAAGATTATTTGTCACCATCCAGCCATTATCCATGGCTTGGACCATTTCCTGGTAGTCCTGGATCCAATTCTATCTGCTGCTGATAGCAAGTCACATTGCAAGTCAAGTGTGATAGATGGTTGCAAAGTCACATACAGTTCAGTTCATTTTCCATGAGAGGAAGTAAAGGAAAGAAAGAGAAACCACAAGTTCTTGGCAGCTAACTACTGCGGTAGATCAATATTTTCATCAGGTGATACTTAACAGCATCTTAAGTCAACTCTATCCATGCCTGATCTACATGTACCAAACACGGAGATTCAGCAGAGAGGGGGTGAGCTAATAGGATGTGGGTGTGTATGGCGGGTGATCCCTACTGTCACCTTGACAAAACTTAGAATAACCAAAGAAACAGCTCTCCAAAAATACCTGCAATATGTGTGTGTATGCACATATACCTATATCTATACGTATATATCTATGTAGATAAGTACCTTTATACATATAACATATATACCTATATACCTATGTGTGTGTATACATATATATATATATACTTATGTACCTATAACACATAACATATACATATATACCTGTATGCATATAAACATCATATATACATCCTATATACCTACATACATATATACTTAGGTATATATACATCTTAGGTTTATTGAGAAGGGAAGACACACTCTTAATGTTAGTGAGACCACTGCCTAGTCTGGGATCTCAGCTCAGAATGAATAAAAGAGTCAGCGAGTTGAGCATCAGCATCCATCTCTCCTGTTTTTCTCACCACGGATGCAACGTGACCAACCACATCATGCTCCATCCTATGAGACTCTTCCCTTCTGTACTTAAGTTGCTTTTTCTTGGGTATTTTGTCCTAGCCGCTAGGCAAGTAGCTACTCTATGACCTAAGCTCCTTCCTCTAGCATCTGTTCTCAGTCAACCTGGACAGTTAGATGAACATTTGGGATTTGGGGGAGGGGTGTCCCTGCCTAGGTGTGAGCCTCAATTCTCCCACCACTGTGGAGCTGAGGTCTCTGGGTAGTTATTTTACCCTTTTTCCTCTTTCTGCAGAAAATTCAACACTCTATCAACTCTGTGGGGAGGCCAAGGGACATGCTCCTCAAGAGCAGCCAGCCTCTGAGCTGGAACACAGGGAGTGCTGAATGACAGACACCAGGACCTTCTCCCTTGGGCTTTGTTCACTAACAGAAGGTCATATGCATACACAGAGGTATGGATCCACGGTGAAATTCTTTTATCCCCACCCAAGTTTTAGAATTATGTCTTGTGCGATATCTCTTTCCTCATGAGCATTTTACAAAACCGACTTTTGAGTCCAAAGTAATTGCAGTGTGAGGACAGTCATTTGCAGTCCCCAAGAGGACACAGAATGGGATTTACAGATGCGTCCTGTTCAGCTTCACAATATCACATTTACATTTTGGTCTTGGTGGTCTTCATTGCCTTGCCAAATTCTGGAGTTTTATTGCTCATCAAATAAAAAGCAAACCAAAGTCATAAATCATCCCCAGATTATCAGCTTCATTATTTAAAAGGAGTGAGACCCATTAGATGCAGTACTTTGGATTCACTCTTGCCTCTTTCTGAATGCTTCTTTCCTCTGGACTTCCCCAGGGTACTCCTCAGTTGCCTTTGAGGGTACAGACTCTGCAACAACTTCCAGAGACCGGAATTGTCTTTCTCAAAAAATTTTGTTTTTAAATCCTGACCTGTTCTGGTGTCTAAGAGTCCTAATTCAACAAGTCCCCAATGCTTTTGTAGAAAATAAGTTGCCCCATCCACCACTCACCCTGAGTTTCTACAGCAAACATTGACTTGGCAATGCAAGGCTATGTGCTGGCATCTAAGAGAAGGCAGGGGGCACTCCTAATCCAGCGAAGGCAGTGCTCAGGGCCTCCACAGTGGTGTGAGGGTAGGCTTGGCATGGTCATCCTCTGGTCCTGATGCTTTGCCTCACAGCGAGCCTGCAGAGGAAGAGATACATGAGCCTTGCGTTTCTTGATCTTAACTGAAAAGCATGCTCTTTAGAAAAGTTCAGCATCCATGACTAGCATACCTAGTCCCAGACAGCGACTTTATGATGGGTTCTCTTCCCTTCCACTCAGTTCCATAGAGACCTGCATCAAAAGGCTGCCATGATGTTCAAACATACTTCTGTCATCTTCAACTTGACCTTGGCACTTCTACATAGTAGCATTTAGCTGGAAACATGGGGTCACCAAGAACCACACTGGCCACACATGGGCCAGAGTCAATGGACTCTGTGCATGCTCCCCTGCTTCTCCCTAAAGGAGGTCAGTACTTTCTGTTTTCCTGTATTAAGCCCTTAATATGGACTTCCTTAGCCAACCTCTATAAAGAGCTGATTTCAGGCCAATTCATGTTTAAAATTTAAGCTCAGAACAATGCTATTGTGCCTGTGTGTGCCCTACCCTCAGGATCTATCATCAGGAGAAGGCTTCCAAGAAATAGTTGTCCCGAGCAACTGGCCTGGCTTGTCTTCTCCAGCCTTTACAGAGCCTGGGCCCCTGCTTCCTTCCTCTGCAGACTTAGCCCTTCTGCCTCCTGAGTCCTGGTGTGAGCAGATGTGCAGGTGGCGGCCCTAAGCTTTGTCCCCTGCCATTCAAGTGGGTGTTTAGCCAGTTGTCACCATGGCTTGTGGTTAACTCCATTGAAGCACCTGTCAAACGGGGGTGTTGCTCTGTGAGACCCCAAAATATGAGCAGGACAAGAGCTCAGATTCTGCTGGAAAAAAAGCTGCTAACTGAAAGCAATAAAATGGGTCAGGACTCCAGTATGAGGAGGAAATTAACCCGTCACACATTGTCCTGTAGTTCCTTTATGAGTTACTTTTTCCTATAGCTTCCACCCCTTTGGCCGTGTTTCTTACAGGAATAAAACTGCACACGAAAGAGAACTAATGCTCATTAGGGGATGGGGGAGAGAACATAGTTGAGGAAAAATGTTCTTCAAGAGATGAGCCGAGGTTTTGGAGGCCGTCACTGGCTGGCCGGTGAGAGAAATAATTGCTGCTCTCTGGGGAAAGCTCAGATGTGAGAGCTAGGTATGAACATCACTGAAGAGTTTCTAGAAGGGTGTGAGGAGTCAGCAATAAAGTGTTAGCAACAGACACAGAAAGCAAAGGAAGATGTTGAACGATAATAGACAGTATTTTGGCAAATGTCAATGGCCCCACACTGTACTTAGCACATAAATGAGACATTCAGTCAGATACCAGAGCATAACCAGAGACATCAGGGTCTGGTCAGAAAACCAAAGTTCAGTCAGATGCCAGAACTCAACCAGAGACACTAGAGTACACTCAAAGGTACAAGAGTCCAGTCAGATACCTGAGTAAAACCAGGGAGGCTGTAGTCCAACCAGACACACTGGTGTTGGGCCAGAGGCATCAGATCTGAGTCAAAGCTACCACAGTTCAATCAGAGAAATTGGAATTCAGTCAGAGACCCCAGAATTCAAACAGAGATCCTAAAGTTCAGGCAGAAAGACATCAGATTTCAAAATGGCCTTAGTCTAGTCAAAGACACCAGACTTTTACCAGAGAAACGAGAGTTTACCCAGAGACACTGGAACGCAGTCAAAGAAATGAGAGATCAATAAGACACCGGAGTCCAGAAAGGCAGGGTTACTCCTAGACACCAGCATTTAGTTAGAGATGCATGCAGAGTTCAGCGAGAGACCCTGAGGTCAATCAATGTTGTCAAGTTCAATCTATATCTTTCCCATAAAGAAAAATCCCTACTTTTAAAAAAAAAGGAAACAGAAGAAAGTGTCCATGTGCCCATCTAGCTTTGAGTACCATATTATGGGAAAACCACGAAAGGCCTTCCATAATCCAGAAAAATAGAAACAAAAACTGCAAAGTTCAAATCAAGAATGAAGTTCAGATTGGATTTCAAAAGCCACTAACAAAGTGGATTCAGCATTCGTGAATGACCTCTCCGTCTTGGTCAGAGCATGTCTATTGTATGTACATCACATCAGTAAACGTTTATGTGCTATGTGGACTTGCTGAGAAGCCGGCTCTGAAAATGGGGGCACCTGTTTCTCTACTCCGACCCAAACAAATTTGTCTCAACGTGCGTCTTAAGGCTCATTGCCAGGGGATGAACTGGTCCACTAACTACAGGACACATGGAGAGGACAGTGCAACAGCTGAAGTTGAAAATGTCATAGCAGACACTGTTGTTTATCTGGAATGTCTGCAGTGGCATCTAGAAACTGGAAACTCTTCTCCATGGAGAGAAAACTCAATTCAGAACCTACACTGCCTGCCTCTCCTTGCCCAGGAGTTCCCACTGTGTGCTGCAGGCACCTGATGTGACACCATTTTGCTGTCTGCCTGCTGCTTCTCTCTATCTGCTCCTAGTTATACTTGTTTTTCTTTTGCTTGCCGTTCTCTTATTAAGCTCACTCATTCAAAACATAAAATAGAGTGAGTTCAGATTCTTCCCTACCCAAAGATAGTCTAGGAACCCAAGAAAATTAAAAAAAAAAAAAAAACCTGTGAAAAAATCATTTCCCTTGAAGGCCTGTCACAAACGTGACTGTGGATGCTACAGGAGGGTTCTTGAAGAGTCCTTGGCACAAATTAGGTCCTAAACAACTGTTGAGAGAGAGAGAGAGAGAGAGAGAGAGAGAGAGAGAGAGAGAGAGAGAGAGAGAGAGAGAGATGACCAAGAACTGCCTGGTGTGGCCCACTGTTCCACTATCATGGCTTTGGCCAGGCCATACAGTGGAAAGCATCTGCCATCTCTAGAGCTGCTCATCCATGACCCTGGTGACATTTTGTCTGGTCATCTTTTAGGCATGGCCAACCTATGCCCTGAAGGATGTTGAGCAGACCTGATCTCCACCCACTAGATGCCAGTAGCAACCTTCCTCCAGTTGTGACAAGGGGGATGTGTCTCTTAGCAGTGTCAAGTGTCCCCAGAGGGTAGAATCGTCCCGGGTTGACCTTGCTGTCCTAAGGAAAAACAGGGTGCACAGGCAGTGGGTGACAGAGACCTTTCTGAGGATAGTCTATGGAAATCCTATGGGAGCTACTGCAATGTCTCCAGCCTCTGGGCCAACACCTGGCACACAGTAGGTTCTTGGGAAAGTGAGAGTCACAAAAGAACTCTTCCCAACTATAAGCTCTGTCTATATTGAGCAAAGCCAGGGCCCTGTCAGGCTTCCCTCCCTTGGGCTGGGCAGCTGCAGTGGGCATCACCTCAGGGGCCAGGCCATGCTGGGTGGCTGTTTATCTGTATGCCCAAGGCTGCCTGCTGGGTGTATTAGAGGCCATGAAATAATGATGAAGCCTAGGAGGGGTAATTAAAAGCCACAGTGACATTGATCTGCTGAGATTTCTGAAAGAGCCCAGAGCACACGGGGCGACTCTCATTCTTACCTCATGCAGGCCCAGCCTGATTGGCCCCCTGGGCATTGCTAGGGCCATGGAACCTCACCTGTGGCCGGGAGACTCCCAGGGCAGCATCCAGGCTGGCTTCAGAGGTTGTGCAAAACAGGAGGCCTGGGCCTGGGGGGCAGCCCAGCTGCTGTGCTGTGCCCAGAGAAGGCAAGGACAAGCTCACTGTTAAAGACACAGGTCCCATTCACTGTGCCTCGAAGCTTCATCCTTTTCCCTAGAGACTTAGCCAGGCAGAGAGTTTGATGTGTTTCAGGGGCCACCTTATCCTTGTCCTTTGGCCATGAAGCCTGCAGGAACGGTTGCCTCATGAAGGAAACTTAACACAATGCTTACTTCTTAGAGCATGCTTTCCCCAGCAGAAACAGTTAGTATATTCCTAAAGCAGGGCCCTGATAAGAATCATTGTTTCTTTGTGTTACACAAATGGACAGCTATCTTCTTTGTTGTTATTAACTATATGGAGTCTGTCTGTCTGTCTGTCTGTCTGTCTGTCTCTCTCTCTCTCTCTCTCTCTCTCTCTCTCACACACACACACACACACACACACACACATGTGTATGTGCATGCATTTGTGTACTTGTGCCCATACATATGTGCACATGGACAAACACATACATTTGTACAAGCACAAATACTTGTAGGGCAGCCAGAGGACATTTCTCAGGTACCATGCTTCTTTTGAAGTGGATTCTCTCATTGACCTGGAACTCATCAAGCAGGCTAGGCTGGCTGACCAGAGAGCCCAAAAAATCCACCTCTCTCTGCCTCCTCCCTGGGGTTGGGAATTAGAAAGCCATACCAAAGTATTTGGATTATTATTATTGTTATTATTATTGTTGTTGTTGTTGTTTCTGGGAACTGAACTCAGGGAAAATTGGACTCAGGCAAAGCAAGCACCTTGCCACCTCTCAGCCAGCTCCCCAGGCGTGTTTTAAGGTGATTTTGCTCAGAGTCTGACAAAACTGAATTTCTACCAGAGTCTGACCACGGGAGATCTCTGTGGTCCTGAACAAATCCTATGGCCACACCATACCTAAGTGAGCCTGCTAATCAGCAGGGGTAAGAGGGCGGGCACTGTAAGCCAGCAAGGGCTCAAATGGGACCATGTTTGCCAAGTCGTGATCTTGAGAACTGGAAACTCATTAGCTTGGTGCTTCGTGTTAGAGTCCTTCCCACACTCCAGATCCTGTGACCAGACAGCCCCGTGAAGGGTGTAGCAGCTGCTCACTTCATAGATTGGGAAACTGAGGCAATCCAAACCAGCCTGGTCTACATATTACCAGGATCCACACTGCACAGAAAGCCAGGTTAGTTGTTGTTGTTTTTTTTTTTTTTTTTTTTTTTTGTCTGTTTGTTTGTTTTGTGTTTGGTTTGGTTTGGTTTTTAATTCTATCTGCTAGAACCAAACAGTCACCTTCCTTCCTGCCTGCCCCTGAACGAGCAAGCGTTGTATCTCCATACACAATCCCTGCCTCTGGCCTTCCTTGGTGACAACCAGCCTGTTTTCTGCCCTTGCCTCTGTCACGTGGGTAGGGGGATGGGAGCCACACCTCTGATCTCCACGTGGTGAAGGGGGAAGGAAGTCAAAACTCTATCAGATGAGAAGTATAACAGGTCTTCTTAAGCCTTGACAAGTCAACTGTCTTCCCACGATGGCGGAGTTGAACACCTGCTCTGAGGTCATAGGTCTCAAGGGGAAGACACTTTGTCTGCCCTGGGATCTACCTGGAGTGGGTGTAAAGGTCTTCCAGAATCTTGGAGAGGTGTTCTGACTTCTTGTCTCCAGGTCACTCCACCCTCCCTGTTCCTAGCTGCACTGTGTTCATTTTGACAGAGGGCTCCATGGTTTTGGGCAGTGGGAAAGCACATCTCTTATGTGTCCAGAATGATGGCAGACTAGACCGGGCTGGGGCCAGGCTTGAACAATTTGAGTGAGCCGTTATTGAGTGTCCAGGGTATATAACCCTTACTTAATATTGTTCTGAAGCAATGGTCACTTCTAATGGACCTTCCAGGTCATTACAACCCCAGGCTACATTGCCAGACACTGTACATCAGACCCTGAGGTGATGCTTTGATCCAATCCCAGGTGCCGTCCATGAGAGGGGAGGTCAAAGTGACTGGTGCAGACCATGGCCGTGTGAAGTACCTATGAAGACAATGCATGAAGTGAAGTCTGCCAGGCCAGCAGACAGGTCTGCCCGAACAAGGACTATCTCTGCTTTGCACACGCACTTCTGAAGAGCTGGTTTATAAACAGAAGTTCCATTCACCCCTGGGTTACCATCTAGGCAGCGGGAGCAGAGGAAGCCTCGCTCATGCCTCTCGGCTGCCGACTGGCCTGTGATCTCAGAGTCAAATGGTTTTCAAAGCTTCTTATCATTTCTCTGTGGGTAAAACCTGCCCCGAATTGCTAAAACTCCCTGAAGTCTGCAGCTAAAGTTCACATTCCCCTCGTGGTGAGGGGAAAAAACAAAGTGTTCACTGCTGCATTCCGTAGAAACACATTCTGTCCCTAGGTGTTACCTTGACCCCTCGGGTAGCATTGCACAGTGTAGTTATAAGACACAGTTCTGATTTATAAAAATATAGCCAGCGTCAGGGTTCTGTGGAAGAGACTGGGGACCCACAGATAAAATCCGTAGGTCCAGTTCAGAGCTGTTCCCTTTCAGCAGCCTTGGGCTGGGGCAGTTTGATGAATAGAGTGACTTTGACGACAGTTCTGGCCCATGCAAGTGTGGTCTGTGATGTCCTCAGCCAACTGGGAGCTCCTGGGAGACTGAGGCCCAGTGACGGTGACAGGGAGGAACAGGACCCTGTTTCAGGCAAAGTTAACTTGAAGTGGCTTTGGGTGTGAGCATACATGGAAGATTCCCGAGGATGGGGTAGTCTGGCCGTGGGAGGGGGGACCTCATTTCTCTAGACATTTTGTGATGACTTGCAGGGCCTGGGCGAAGACGCAGAGAAAGTTTAATCTCTCCAGAGTTTGCATCTGTGTGCTTGGAGAAGTATAAGCCCTTGGGAGCTGGGGCTGGGGAGGAGGGAAGAGAGAATTAAGACCTGCTGAGGCCACAGCAATTAGCAGGAGCCACCAAGACCTTTTTTCTGTGGTAATTGGCTGTCCCTGACCTGGTGCTACAGGGGACGCCCAGGTCTCTAGGGGAGCACTCAGGCACGTCGCCACTCACAAAAGGCTCAGGGCTGACCAGGAGATCCAAGTAAATAAGGTGGCACTTGGCTTCCAAAGGGCGAGGAGATGATGTAATATGGACTCCCTGTGTGCAGGGATCAGGCATGCTTCAGAAGTGTGGCCTGAAGCCCTGGGCCTGACCTCAGCTGTCCACTTCTGTACTCAAGGCTCGACATGTCTTTCTCCTCCTCCTTGGCTCTCTGCTCTATGCTTCCTTTCTCTCCTTCTCTGGGTCTCTCTTTAGCTCTCTTCACCTCTGGTTTTGTTCATCTGTGACCTTGTGGGGTTTTCCCGTGTTTCCTGGGCTATTTCTTCTCCTGTGCATGCTCTCCGGTGCTTGACCGCCCTCGGCAGATATAAGTGGACATTGCGGCTGATGCTTCCTGTTTCTCTAAGGGGCCTGGGATCTCTGCAGAGAGAAGAAAATTTGTAGCCCACCCCAAGCATCCGCATCTCTTCAGGAAATGTTTGTGGACAGAACAAGAGTGGAGTTGGAGAAGACAGCGGAAACATTAATAAGTAAAAATGCTGTTTCGAGAAATAAATACCAGACATGGAAACAGACTCTGCTGGGAGCAATAGAGCAACCAGGGTTGCAGAAAAGAAAGCTTGGAAACATTCTAAGGGATGTGTGGCGACATTCCGACATGTGCGGTGTTGATGAGTTGGGGAACATCCCAGCCAGGGGTAACAAGCAGGACACAGGCCCTGTGGCAGAAGCCATCTGGGTGTATTTAAAGACAAGGGAAGAACACTCAGGGGATGATAACACGACAGGAAAGGCCTCATGCTTACCCATGACTCTCAGATGAAGAGATTACCATCGAACGATTTCACAGAAATTGTGCGTGTGTTACTGAGCTGAGATTCTAACTGGCCTCTGTGAGGAGCAGAGGACATTCCACAGAACTTTGGTACAAGGGGAAAGAGTGGCAAATGGTATTGGGTGGTGCCGGCATTCACCATTAACCCCATCACCTGGAAGACAGAGGCAGGTGGACCTCCCAGGTGGAGGCCAGCCTGGTCTATAGATGAAGTCCCAGGATAGCCAGGGCCACACAGAAAATATCCAGTGGAAGTCTCAGTTACAGGCAGCTCTTAAGGGCCTGTTTAGGAAAAGCTACCACCAGGTCTCTGAAGACAGAAGCAAGTACCAAAGCTATGGTGTGGAGGTCTAGACCCCCTCCACTACCAAGCAAAAGAAACACGGCCCCCAAAGAATCAGTCCTTTCAGAAAATAACAGAATCCCAGGGGAGATTCTTCAGTGGCTAAAAGCCATTTTGTTTTCTGTCTGCCATGCTACACAAGGCAGGGGTAGACATCTAAAGTACTGGGAGACTAAAGGAAATTGAGATGAGGAAAAATTAGTCATTTGACCTAATACTTGACCCCTTGTAAGTAGTTGGACAGGATACATGGCTGGTCAGCGCTGACAGATAAAGCTTGATTTCCACAAAGGGCAAGACAAGCCTCACCTGTGATCCTGCCTCAATGTTTTAAACTGTAAAATGTGGTTTTGAAAAAGACTCATTACATGGATTTCTGTTACTTGGGAAGAACCCAGACCTCATCAATGAGGAATCTACTCTGTATTCTCTCTCTACAGCTTCCCTACCAACACACACACACACACACACACACACGCACACGCACACGCACACGCACATGCACGCACGCACGCACGCACGCACGCATGCACACTCACACACACCTAATATGGAACACTTAATTCACGGAGTTCACAGACTCACCCAGTAAACAATCCCATGAGGAAATTTTAGATAAGGAGAGGATGGTTTTCCCACTGACCCTTAGGGATAAGGTCAGAAGTAGAGAACTTAGTCATCTGCCCACCCATCCATTCCTTTGGTGTTTCCCTTTCTTTTTCTTCTTCATTAAGCACAAGTTTTCTGAGTTTCTGTTGTTGGGCCCTAACAAGGACAACAGAAACAAAACAAACAAAGTCCCTGCAGTTTTTCAAGCCTAGACCACTTCTGAGATGCAAGGTTGCATGCTGCCATCCATGCTAGGAGGTCATCTTTCCAGAGGAAAAGATGGTGTGGACAGACATAGTCTGGCCCTGAGAACAAAGAGATACTTTGCCCATCCCAAGGTGGGGTTGGATTCTGGCTCCTGCAGCCATAGTCAGTGGGCTCATGTGGGACCAAGGACAGCAGAGGACTCAGAAGAGCTGAGTTGTTTGTCTGTCCGTGAGGATGCGAGGAAGGACGAAGGCATTGCTCACTGCACACGGAAATACTGATCTCACAGGCTGAAGGCTCTGAAACCGAATGTGACTCATGTCCTGGGGGCTGGAAAGCCCCTACCCAAGTTCTTCTCAGGGCTTCAGCCAAAACATTGGAAACAGACTGGGGGCCCAGTCTCACAGTCACCAAGCAACATTTTCTGTTCTGACCGAGCATGCAGCTAGGCCCCTGAAGATGTGGCAGGATTGTAAGGAACGCTTCAGGCCTTGAAAGCCAGTCTTCTCCGGAAATGATCCACGACAGAGCTAGGCACATCACTGGAGAATACTGGGAGAAACAAAGACGGGGGACTACAGCCTCCCGTTAGCTGCAAGGCTCAGAGAAAACCACACAGTCTCCAGAAACGCTCTACATCAATCTTATCACCTAAGAACAAAGCACCACAGCCCACTCCAGCTCAAATCAGGTTAGGGTATGTCCAAGCATCCCATGACCCCAATGAAACATATTATCAAGATGAGAAATTAGCGCTCATCTAAAAGGAGATCTTGATATAATCACAGGTGACTATAAATAATAAGTTAGCTCTGTAAGCAATATCCTACAGGCCAATATATACAATTGGATTTCAGATGGGTCTTCAAGTGTTATTTTAACTCTCAGAGATTTTTTTTTGATAGCCCCAGAATCAAATTAGCTCACGTCTATGATAGCCATGGGGGAAGATAATTTAAGGAGCGATAAGAATTGTAATATCAGTTAGTAGCAGCCGGCTAATGAAACTTCAAAGTTGAAACCCAAGTCAGAGGCTATAGATAGCTTCTGAGAAGGTCCCATGCTTCTGCTGTTCTCCGTCTGTCTACCTTGAAAGCTCTGCCCCATTGCATTTGAACCTGGGCGGCACGGCCAGTTTTCATTCTAGGCCCATGTAGGATTATTTATTTATTTATTTTTCTCTTTTAATCCTGAAAATCTGTGACCATGTCATCAGCTCCTTCCTAATTATACCATATTCTTTACATCTGTCCTGCTAAATAACTGTAATTGAAATAGCTCCGGCGTGAATTTTTGTAATGTTCCCCCCAAGACATCCCGAAAGTGACTCGCGAGGAAACAGACTGAAGTCACAGCTGGAAACCCGTCAAGGATCATTTCCATTTTTACATGATTAATTTGAATTTAATATCTTAAATCAAAACCTGATTAATTTAAATAAAATTTTGATGGTGCCCTGCTTCTAATATACATTGCAGTAATTAGATTCGGCTTAATGTGATTTTTTTTTACATAATTAAAAAAAAGGGGGAAGTCAAGTGTAACAATACAATGTTGATACAAATCTGTCTAAATATATAGAAGGGACCTCACTTTCGGACATGAGTCAGGTGCAGACAGCCCGGCTGATGAACGGGGCATAAGTGAGTCAGGATGAAGGGGACAGGTCTGGGCTTACCCTGTGCCTACAGCCAAAAAGTTGGCACAGATGCTGGAAGTAGGAGTGTATTTCATCTTAAAGAAGTCATACACGGCTGTGGCTTCCCTAACTCAAAGCTTTGTTCGTGCCTCCATTAGACAGTGGGTGAAGCTTTTGCTGAGGTCTGAGTAGGCCTTGTATGTCTCCTTTAAAGTCATCATGCTTGGAACTTGGTCCCCCAGGATGGAGGGATATGAGCAGGTGTTGGGACTTTGAAGAGGCGGAGTCTATCGGAATGCTTGCAAGGCAAGGTGTACTGCCTTTAGAAGGGTGTGAGTTCTGATCACACAAAGTGGGTTAGCTCGCACAAGAGAATCAAATGCAAAGAGACCTGAGGTTTCTCAGCAAGCTTTCTTGTTTCCTGTTCTGACTTCTTTACATGGCCTTCCATCTTTCTGACACTAGCCCCACCCAGCCCTCACAGGGCAGGATGGATACTGGCTGATGGGTATTGGTGTTGGCAGCAAACCTTGTATCCCCAAAACCAACAAACCTTTTGCTTCATATTAATACAACCAGGTTCCAGTGTTTTGTTATAGCAGCAGAAAGAAAATCAAGATGGCCTGCTCCATCCATACATCTCTCTAGGAAGGAAGTGTTGACCATAATGATGGGGATGCCAGGTCGAGGCTGGTGGGGATAACGTGTTATCTGTTTGCACACCTCATCTTTGGAAATCCAGTTTCTGTATCAATCTTAAGAACACCCCCATTTTATCAGGACTCTGTTTTCTTAGTTAAGGTCAAAAATCTCTAGTCTAGAGCTCTAGTTCAGCTTTAGGGAGTCTTGGTCGATGTACTTTCAAGACTTCTAAAAACAGGGCACCCTTGTGCAGACAAACTGAAAGGCCAGTTCTAACCAGGCACAGGGCCAACACCTTTTATAAACAGCAGGAGTGCCCTGATCAAAGAGTGTTACAAAAGGTTCTGGAGGCTTCCCCAATGAGTCTGGTCTTTGCTCAACTTTGTTCAAAAAGCCTGGTGCAACATTTTCTTCTCAAGCCAGAGAGATGTCAACCCTGGATGGGCAAAGCATGATACCATATCCACAGAGCCTCACCTCAGAAGCCCTCTCTGGATACAAGGCCATAAACCTGGACTAAGCTCCAAGTGAGGCAAGGATTTAATCTCTACCTGGGCAGAGATTACCTCAGAGGAAAGGAGGATGTATGTGGGCTCCTACTCAACTTGGATCTGAACACTCTCTCTCTCTCTCTTTCTCTCTCTCTCTCTCTCTCTCTCTCTCTCTCTCTCTCTCACACACACACACACAGAGACAGACACAGGCATGCTAATGCATATTCATGTGTATTCAAATTGTGCTCATGAATATTCAGATACACATATGTCATGCATACACACAACACTTACATGTGCACCACATACATACACTGGTAACTAGACAAGATGATTATTATGTTGATTGGCTTTATCTGTGTGATGTACAATGCATGTGTGGTTTTACATATATGATCAAGTCTTCTACCTTAAACATTGCACTTCTAGAAGCCAGTGCATGTTATGTTTTTTAAACCCATGCAGATCTATTTTAAATACACCTGTTTTAGTGGAACACGGTAGAGATTATGATGCACACACTATGCATAATAAAGTTAGTCTAGAAAGATAAAAGTCACCACTAATGACCCAGATGAAATGCACTGACTCACTTGTAGGTCTGTATATATCATATACCTTCCAAGGGCACAGTGTCATGAAGAGAGTAGCAAACCTACCACACCACGACTCCAAACTAGTAAGAACAAAATAGAGCTGTCAGGACAGCTCAGTGGGTAAGGGTTCTTGCTGCCAAGCTCGTAGACCTGAGTTCCATCCCCTGGGCCAACAGGGCAGAAGGAAAGAGAGAGCAGACCCCTGGAGGGTGTCCTCTGCCCCGCACACTATGATATGAATGAACCCCCACAGACTCTCACATCACATATATGTGCATTTATAAATACATAATGAACACTAAAAACTATGAAATGCTATAATGTCCCTATAAAGTGACTCCTACCACACAGAAATCTGTCCCACCCAACCCTCTTTCAGTTCCCTACCTTCTCTCCTTTACTAGTCCTCCCCATTCCACTGTTTAGGCCTCATTTCCTCGAGCTCACCTTCATCCACACACTCTATTCTCTGTAGGACCTTAGAGGGAAAAAAACCCAGAAGTACCAGAAGATGCCTGTGTCGGGATACAGCACAGGAAAGACGTGCATCAGAAAAAGACTCCAAATAAACTTCAGTGTCTAAGTTCACACTGGCTTTATTCTCAGCAGCCTGATCGCCCCTGTGAGGGGTAGATTTCACACCCCTACCTCCCTGTGGATTGTGGCCATTGCCCCAGTGTGGTGAACACTTCAAGTAGAACTGAGCCTCCTGTCACTCCATGGTGAGGTAAAACTCTGACCTTTGGTGGCACCTGAGCGCATAGCATATGTAAACAGGGGTGGGAGGTGGGGCAACTCCCTCATTAGCCGAGTAACAATGGAAAAACCCACTGGACGGGTCTCTTACTGGATTCCCCTGTGAATTCCGTGTTCTGAGGTTATTGTTGGTGTCTGCTAACTCATGACACCTGTCATCATGCCTAGCACCCCTCTGAGAGTTGCTTCCTGAACACCCATTTCCCATCATCTCGACCCGCTTAGCATCCCCGTGTTCTCTGTAGCATTCAAATCCTTCTACAGGTTTAAACACCAGGGATCACAGAAAGAGGCAGGGACCTGGGTGCCCACCATGGCTGGCTACAGAATTCAATCTCAGCATCATTTGCTCCTGGTGTGTAGCTTCAGCAGGCAGCCGAGTGTGGCCACTCTGCCTGGCTGTGGTCCCTCCAAATCTACACATCCGTAGCTAGTGTTGGAAAGCCTCCTGCTTCCAAACAACCAGTTCATACCCACCCATGCAAACCATCCTCAGACACTTCCAGTTGACATGCCTCAAAATTGGTCTCGAGGAAATCACTGATTTGTTATTTATCACAGAGGGTCTACCAGGATGACTTTCGAACCTGACAGCCAGGGCTTTTAATGACAATCAACAATGTCATTTCTTTTCTAAATTTAAATACCTCCCCCCCTTTGCTGCATCAAACCCAAAAGCTGTCTAAAAATAGCTGAGCACTCACTGTGTGTTAGAGGGGAGATTTTTTTCTTTTTTACCTTTCTAGCACTATCTTTTTCTTTCTTTAATGTCAACGTTAAAGTCAAAGCAAAATTAATCAGGAGGGGTTATCTATGATGAATCGCTGCAGGGCAAGAGCAAACACACCTCGCACAACAGCCATAAGAAAGTTCTTTCAAAGAGAACGGTGAACCTCGGAGAAGGGTTTCACATCTTCTACACTCAGCAGTGTGAACTCTCCTCAGTACCGCGAAGCAACAGGGGTCCAGGTTTGTATGGGCTGTGATTTAAATGGTTAACTGAAAGGAAACCACGGCAAACTGTTTCTGGCTATCATTACCGGCACAGTCTTATCTAGTTATACAGAGCTATTTCCAATATGCAAATAATCTCTACATTTCTACCACATAAAACACTTGAGAATCCAGGACCCTGGTCAACAGACCTTGCCCTCGCTCTGGCTCTTTACCACCTCTTATCCTGGGAATTGTCCTTCCTCTTCCCTGCTGCAAATTAACATCAATGCTCAAAGCCCCAACCTTGGCCATGAGCGTGAAGACACAGTGGAGACTTTTGCCACAAGCCTGTGAGGCAGAAGAGAATACAAGGGGTCAGAGAGGCAGGTTGATTCATCATCGTAGAGCAGTGAGTGGGTAACATTACAGAGACTGGAACCCAGCTCATTTCCTCTAAAGCCTTCTATCTGTTGAGTGACAGGAAGGTCATCAGAGTGCTCAGCATCAGGGGACTTGGTGAAGGCTGCACGTGCATGGTTGAGAGTCAAAACTCTCTGCTTTGGATATTTGAACGGAGCATAGTGTGGCTTGATTTTTCTTTGCCTAGGAAGAATTAAACATTGCAAATATCTTTATAGCTATTTCAGTCCCCCTCAACCCTGAGTCAGGACACTTTCCTACAAGATTGTGCTTTAACTGGACCGCAAAACTTTACAGAAGTCCCACTAATGTTCTGCCAGGGTTGGCACTGTCCCCACAAGGACAGGTTTATTACCGTCTTGTTTGTACCAGGCTCTGACATGGGAAGACAGGGAACAATCTATGGTACAGATGAGATGCAGGAAGGTCTGGGTTACAGCTGGTTCGAGACAGACGGGCCTCTGGGAAAACAACAGAGAGCGCTGGGCTATGAGCTAAACCCCAAGTGCTGACTGAGGAAGACCTGGTCCCTCTGATGTCAACAGATGGGTCGCCCTTCTGCGCACCACTGTTCTGTGGGGTGTGTGTCCATACCTAACACCTTGTTCCTTACCTCCATATTGGGGTTTGGGGAAATGCAAAATGGCAGACCGCAAGGAGACAACACTGCATTTATTCATGGCTCTGAGAGACTCTGTGACCAGGCATCTCTATCCGAGTGAAAAGCATCAGGATGAGAAGTGGAAAATGACAAGAAATGCCTGTCCAGGGACCTTGTTCACAGCAGTGTCCCAGGAACAGTCTAGGTGACACCATTCAGTCATTTCGACTCCGGACAGATTTCTCAATATCATCAAGGCGGAGGACTGCAGCCATAACCAGAAAGGAAAAAAAGAAAAAAAAACAACCCAAGTGTCTGCCACACTAGACAGGCTACAGTACGCAAAAATACAATGGCTGCCCAAAATATACAGGGGAGTGTAAAACGCATACTGTCACTAGTTTCTCTGTGATTCTCTCGGTCTTTTGATTAAAAGCAAAACCCCGTGTCTGAAACATGTCCTGTCAGAAACTCGGGTGCGAATTTGAGAGAAACCAAGTCCTTCCTGCTCGCGGCTAGCTGGGTGGAGGCCGAACCATCTCTCCATCCTCCCTGTCCCTCTATTGTAGATCCAGTAGGTGAGGAGTGTGGCAGCCTCCAAAGGAATCCTCAGTCTCTCACCCTCATCCCAGCAGCCCTTTACCCTGCAGAGCATCAGTCCACCATCTCCGGAGAACGTCACCTTTGCAAATCCATCTCTTGCCCAAGATGCCAGGAGAGTCGCTGGCTTTTGTTTCTGTGTTATAATAGATGTAAATTAATGTTTTGCCTTTGTTTGCTGCAATAATCATAGAGACAGGCGCATATTCCTAACAGCTATCTTATTTTCGATTTGCACAGCATACTGTGCTTAATCCCACGAGGCAGCCCATGGCTCTAGATATGAATTTTAAAAAGTAATTAGCCAGAGCAGAAGGTGTATTTCGTGACAAGGAACGTGCACCACAGCCTGGTCAGAAGGGTCCTCCAGGGGACCCTGCCAGGTCACACAGCCCCCTGTGGTTTGTGGTGGGTTTTGTGTGTTCTTTCTTTATTCCTATCGCTGCTGCCTTTGTGAGAACCAGCTGATTTGTTCATGAAAATTTAAATCCTGTCTCTACTAGAAGCTGGAATTTCTCTTTGGGGTTGTTGTGTGAGAATCCGCTCCTGTCCCCTTCTTACCAATATTTCTTTTTTATGATATTCGTGGCAGGTGATAATTTTCTTTTCTTTTTCTTTGTAATGGCTTTAGGGAGAAAGAGTGAAGTTTGAGTTGGTTATGGGTAGATTAAGTAGCCCGTCTCTTAGAAAGATTCACAGAATGCCTTGGGTCGAAAGGACGAACCTCCTTCAGGCTTTGGCTATAGGCTGTGCTCCTAGGAACTTTACTCTTAGGAGATCAGTTACAGGAACATCAGGAAATCTGACCAGATGACAGATCTGGGTCTTGCCCATCACCCCAAGGTCAGCCTTGAACCTGTGCACAGTCCTGTGCAGTTGGCAGGGATATAAGAAGGACGCCTTTTTTTGTGCCTGGCACTGAACCAGTGCTGTGGCCACGTACCCAGATGACCAGGTAGGACCCATGCCCTCTGTGACACTGTCACTGGCAGTAATGGCCAAGACCCTTGAGGACAGGTGGCTGGGGAAATGCCACTAAGGCAGATTTGCTCTCACTGTGAATCTGGGTGCTCTTCCACAAAGAGGCAACAGTGAGACAGTTTTAATGAGGTCATGACTTCAGCTGAGTTACTTCTCTATCTTGATGGAGAAGTGTGTATTTAATCAGATCCCATGTTCTGACACTACCATTCCCCACGTCAATGAGAACTGAGCCACGACAGTAGCACACATTCCTGGTAGACGCCCACTTCCCAAGGAACTTCTGAACTGTCCTCCACTTGCTTCATGGCTCAGAATCAGCCATGGGCAGGAACTCTGTCACCAGGTGACCAGGGTCAGTCTCACCTCACAGGCACAAAGGGACTAGGGCTCTGAGCTTCAGATGCAATGATGCCCTGGCTCCATGGCCTCTGAGAGAAGCAGAAGACAATGCAGCTATTTAGACTTGAGTCTATTCTCCCCCAGACACCGAGAGCTGAGCACAGCTTTGAATATGTAACTTGAAGAAAGACAGAAGAAAAAACACCAATGTAGTTTAAGGTCCTTGTTCCCTTTGTGAAAGAAGCTAGGGAATGTCCCTTCTGCTGAGAAAATGTCATCTCACCTTTAATTCTCTAAGATCACAAAATATGGTCTTGCTAGGGAAGTATGTCTGTGTGCCTCTGTGTGTGGACGTGTTTATCTGTACTTGCACGTGTCTGTGTGAGTCTGTGTGTATATGTGAATCTATGCACATATGTCTGCTTTTGTCTGTGTGTTTATCTGTATGTGTACATGAATACGGGTGTATTTTTGTAAGTATGTGTCTTATGTATTATACATCTATCTATGTATGTGTGCTTATGTGTGTCTGCATGTATGTCTATGCATATGTATGGATATATGATGGTATATGTATGTATATCTTAGTGTCTGTCTGTATGTGTATGCACATATGTGTCTAAAGTGTCTTTGTATGGGTGTGTATATACCTGTGTTTTGCAGTGTATGTTTGCACACACACACACATATGCATCTATATGTGTGTATGTGTATGATTGTGTGCCTATATGTACATGCATATGTGTATGTGTGTCTGTACATGCACATATGTCTATGTACATTTGTCCATGTGTGTACTTGTCTCTGTATGCACATATGTATGTGCCTACATATTTTTCATGAAAATGAGAATATATACTTGTGCCCATGTTTTCATGTGCAAATGTGAGTGTGTGTATGTGTGTGTGTGTGTATCTCGTATCTATGTGAGAGGAAGAGCAAACATGTTTCTCACTGGTTTCCAATGGACTATGAGAGTCTGGGTACTTGTTCTGATCTGCACTTATCCACTGTGGACACCCAGGGTGCTAGGTGTTGCAGTGGATAGGAAAGAATTTAATAAGACAATTCTCTAGAGCTCTATAGCTGGAGTTCAGAGCAGCTGTGAAAGTCTTGGCTGCCTTCCTCTACTTCAAACAGATCAAGAAAGTCGCCATCCCTGGCAGCACAGCTTCTTGGGGCTAAAATGGTGGGTGGAAGATGGGGCTGTTCCACTTAGAAAACTCAAACTGATAAGATGCATCCTCTACTTCATAACACCACACGATCTTGCTTGTTTGAGGCCTGCTCCGCAAGGCAAACCATTTAAACCCTGTTTGAGGATGTCTTTGGATCTACAGAAAAAGCAAATCAGAGGGTGAGGAGGTGGCTCAGCTGTTGGCTGAGTGTTGGCTCACACTTGAGTTTAGAGCCTCAGCACCCGGTAAGAAGCTGAGAATGATGTCTTGCTGCTTTAACCGTATCCCTGATGTGGGGTCAACAGATCCCTCCTGTCCACCAGCCAGTCAGCCAAGTGTTGAGCTCCAGATTAGATGAGGAATTTTGTCTTAAGAAAGTAAAAGGTGGAGACCAACAGACTGAGCTTACCTTATGTCTGCTTCCAGCCTTACATGCACACACACACACACATACACACACACACACACACACTCACACACATGGGGGGGTGATGAGCCAGTCATGAGCAACAGAGCCTTCTCTTGGCACATCCTCACAAGGCACTGAAGCTTGAGAACTTGCATGTTAGTCTACAGGCATCTCATGAGTTTATGGAGGAAGGCTCAGAATGAAGTAATTCACTCATGTGCTGAAGGTATGTATACAAGAAGGGATTTCATAAGTTATTGAGCCCCAAACTACCCACTGTGACTGTACCAAGCAGAGGGGCCCCCCACCTCCAGTGTGGACAGGAGACATTTGATCAATTACAGTGTGACACATGGGAACGGCCTTTGAATCCTCACTTGTTGGACCAGGTGTGAATTCCTCAAACCATGTCGGCTTCCTTACATGTAAGGTGTTAAAATGAGCAGTTGTCTGAACACTGAGAGCTCAGAAGGGCTTGTTTCGTGGGTTGAGATCATAAAAATGGAATCTGAGGTAAGAAATTGCTCTCATATTACTCCTTTGAAAACATGCTGATAACAGGATGACTGGCCCCTGAGGAGGAGGAGGATGCTGAACTAGGCCCTTCCCCCACCCCATTCATTTCTCTGTATGGGGACAACACACTATTTTAAGAAGTTGTTTCAAAATGCATTCTGAGGATTTTTTTTTCCCACAGAAGAATGCCTATGCTAATGTCAGTGCTGAAGGTGAGCTCCCCTCTCTGCTCAAGGAATATCCAGTGGGTGGTTGGGGGGTTGATTGCTCCAGGAATCCTCGCTTGCATACCTTCAGCACTATAAGTGAATTCTTCTATTCTGTGTCTTCCTCTCACAAGAAAAGAGGTAAGAGAATTACGTAAGAGAACAGAACATTTTGAGCTGAACACAAACGAACAAGTCAGAGTATACACATATTCACTTCTCTCGGCTCTTGGCTGTTGTTGAGTAGATGTAACTAGTAGCTAATGTTTTGGGGATCTTACCTTAGACTTGCTTCGATGGACTATAACCTGGAATTGTATCCTAAAGTAAAACCAGTCCTCCCTTAAGTTGCTTTGTATTTGGGATATTTGATCGCAGAGACAGAAATGAAGAATGAGCTAGGCAGCTTGGCCAGGCAATGGTAACCATGAGCGCAGCAGTGTTTAAGAACAGAAGCTTGAGTCTAGAAGCTAGACCATTCTGCATAAGCTGTTCATTTGAAGGCAACAACCTCAGACATTGTGCCCTCTATCTTGAAGTAGATGATTTGTCTTGATCCTGAGGATTAAGATGTCCACAATATATCTTCCCACAGCCCATATAAACATAAATTCCTAGGGTGAATGGGGTGTGCATATACTTGAACAGGAAATGGAAGAGTAGGCTGATTGGCCTTGAACTCTGAAGCTATGGATAAGCAACGTGCAAGAGAACGTTCTAAAGGACCAGTTCTTGCCCTTGTTACTCCCCTAATGTGTCTGCACGTTGTGAACTTGTGCATTTTTGACAGGATGCTGGGGGCTGGATCTCCCTGGAGTGAAAACGTGACCATGCACATTGGAGATCCTGACAGGGGGGTTGGCAAATCAAGAGTCATCATACTTCAAAATCTCAGTATAGGGGGACAAACGGCTTATATTTCGTGTGAGCGGCAGGACACAGCAGCATCTCAGTGCCTGGACATAACTTGAAATCTGTGTTGCTGTCTTGAATGCAGGGTCCTGGGGAGAGACGCAAAATGCTGTCAGAGTTCATGTCCTCAAGGATTCTATCTAAGAAAGTTGGATTCTGATCTTCGCAGTCAGGAAACTCTTTGGTCCTATCCTGCTTTTTCTCCTAGGCACCTGTGCTTACCTGTCAATCTTGTCTCAACTCTAAAAGGAGGCGTGACCCCCTAAGAAGTCTGTGAGGACAGTAAGAGTCACATGAAAAGAGAGTGTGAAAGGGTAGAAAGCATGAAGCAGGCACTGTGAAGGGAAAGGTCTTGAGGCCACCTGTCCCACAGCAGGCTCAGCAACTGTCAAACATCCCCCTAAGGTGCAGGGCCACAACCTTACAGGAGCCCTCTGGGCATCACTCTGAAGGACTGTGAGGGAGTGTGCAAAGGAACTTGCCTATGGCTAAATGGCTTCCTCAGCATCTGCTTCTGCAGGTCAAAACTTTGGACAACTCAGGAGGAACATAGGGAGGGAGAAAAGAAAATATCTCTCAAGAGTATCTTGTAAGAATACAATAACAAAAATAGAGTCTTGCATGAAAGGAAGGCAAAAAAAAAAAAAAAAAAAAAAAAAAAAGAAAGAAAAGAAAAAAAGAAAAAGAAACCGAGCCATGACAGACAACATCCGCTCTCATTTCGGTTTCCTGGAAGCGGAGTGTGGTTGGGCAGATGGGTGCTCTTTTCGTTTCTCTAGAAGAAATGATAAGATGTAAATATGCCTGGCCATCTTCAGAAGGGCAGGGTGAAGAGGGGCGTCTGTGCCCGGTGGTGGCTTCTAGGCTTGTGGCAAGCTTTCTTCTTTGGGTTGTGGCCCCACCTGCTGAGGTCTATAGCTAAAGCTTTCAGGGGCCCATGAGCTCTCTCATCTCCCAAAAATGGGTCATCAGGGGGCTCTGGCAGCACCTTTCCATGTTGGCACACTTTTTTTTTTTTTTTTTTCGGAAGGGGCTTCTGTATCTTTCTCAAGATTGACCATAGATCTCATGATCATGGCTGTCATCTGGGAAGATCTTCTGCCCTGACGTCAGTTGGCTTTCATGGAGTATCAGGGCATGTAACCAGCAGGTCTGTGTCACACCAGGAAACGAAGGTCAGCCAGTATATGGCTTGCCTGGCTCACAGACCCACTCACGTCGGGTGTAGAGCAGAGTCCACCCTTCATACCTGAGGTTAACTAGTCTATGACCCTCTTACCTACTGCTCTCGTCCTTATGGTGCAGATAAGCAAAGGACCCTCACTAGGTAGTAGAAGGACTCAAGTATAAGACATCTGAGAACTGAAGAAGAGAATGGGAGTGGGGGGGGACAGAAGTCATTGCTCCTCAGTCTTGCTCATCATTTACAGGTTTGGCTCATGATTAGGTTATTAAAAGTAAAAATGATATTTTAGTTAATTATAAATTTCTAGCGCCAAATAGACGTGTTGGGAGTACAGGGGTGCTAAACTATCTGAAGTATTCGTAAGAAACTGAAGGTATGGAACGAGTTATAGATACACAAGGAGTGAGTATCCTGGCTTCCAGATGTCTACTATGGATTCTTTTAGTGTTTTCAGGTGGATTTTTGCTATTGGCAGAAATGGTCAACCGAAGCGAAAGGGTGAGAGTGAATTTTACCAGATGGTCTGTGGTCATGAATATCAAAGTCTGTTGACTAAGAAATTCCCACTATGCAACGTTCTATAACAGTGGCAGCCATGTTTTCTCACAAGAGTCCAGCAGCTTTGCGAGCCCTCTGGGCTGTTAATAGACATGTGTTTCATGCATTTAATTCAACAGGTTATTTCTAAGTCAGTCATCATGTCTAAAGTAGCATTAGAATTCCTCAGAGTATTACAGTCTACTCTGAGATTCCAATTCCAGTGAGCTTAGAATGGATGAGATGAACTTACCAATCTTAGCCAGAAGTCCTCTGAAGCATGGGGAGATCTCGCAGCAATATTTGTAGCCCGAGGTTCCTGATGAGACAAGAGTTGCAGAAAAAGTGAGTTGTGTACTGAGAGTGTGCTGTCGGCTTAGGTCTGACCCATATGTTCAACAGGAATCCCAGATGACCCTGGTGTTTTCACACAAATAAAAGGGTCTGGTTTGTGTACTTAACAGTCATTTGTTTTTAAAATTCACATACAGGGTTTGAGAAACACCACAATAGTATAACATTCACCAAGCATGGGCAAAACCCTGGATTTTATCCCTACTCCTACTCATAAGTAAAATTTAAAACCAAATAAAAGACATTAATTTTTATAAACAAAATTGGTGTTATATGATATGGGATACATTTCTGTAATGGGAAGATTGGTTGAGAATCCTGTAGGGTTTAGAAATGAAACCTACATTATTTGAGTAAGCTGTCTGGGAGAAGATCTTGCCTGAGGTGGCAACCAGTCACCAAACCCACTTGAAGTAACTTCAGGGAAAGTCACCATAGGGTGAGGCCTGTCACTTTAAGCTCTTTAATGTGGGATGTAAGGCACCAGATGCAGGTAAGTAGAGCTGAAATTCATTCCACAACAAAGCACAAACTTGCCAGGCGATGGGCCTGCCACCTATCAGCTCTGAAGTGCTGGAGTCTGGAGATGACATGCTCAGTTTTGCACATAGCTTGCGCACTGAGCACGCTCCAGCCAACATCCTCTTTCTTAGGGTCTTCCTTCCTCATCTATTTGCTTGCAAGATAACCCCAGAGAGAAAATAGAAGCTTGGGTTCATGAAAGAGCAAAGCTGGGACTTAGCAAAGATGATTCCCCTAAAATGGGATCCTCAGAGAGTGAACCCTCTAGAAAGGCAGCATCCTAAATATAGCCATAATCTGGTGCACGCTCACCAAGATGCTGTAAAGATAAGCTAGCAAAGGAGGATGTCAGTTGGTAAGCTCACCTCACCTGAGACAGAGAGAACCCTTGCATGGGTTGTTCAATAGACAGGTTTATTGTCACTGCACAGAAAGGCCACTGAGGCCCCTCCCTCCTTCTTCATTCATCACCTGCCATAGCTGGTGTTTGTTTCCACAGATCCTTAGGATCAACTGGCCTTCATTCTACAGACAATGAACAACAAACATGTCTCTGGTTTGGCTAAGATCATACATTATTTGTTTTAAAAGGTTATTATGAGCTGGAAAACAGATTTTCGGATTCTGGCTTACTCTCAGCCATCATTTCTGAATTGATGGAACTTAAAATATCTTCAGTCTTCCAACAAAATACCGGATCTTATTTTAACTATACAATATTTAAGAACACCTACTGTGTGCATTCTAGCTATATTTATGAAATTCTAGCGATATTTATGAAACACCCACTGTGTGTTGCCAGTTTTGCTGGGGACTGAGAAAAGACCGAGTCATTCCTTCTTCCACCTAACAAAAGTAAGAGTCTGGGGGGGGGGGGGGCTCTAAAGATCAGAACAAGAGTTCAAGTGTTGAATCAAAGCAAAGAAGGAAGAAAGGGGGAGAGGAGAGTGAGGGTGATGGCAATGAAGGCAGGAAGCTAATGATGCTGGGAAGGAGGCACTGGAAGAGTCCCAGGAAGAATCTGGTGAGTTTTACTTGTGAAAGTAAGGCTGAGATTTTCAAATGCAGGCACTTTCAGCTGTCCGCCCCTGTGTGTTGGTATTCCATGGCTAGGAAGATCTGTATGATGTCTCCTTCCTGCTCTGACAGTGCTCTGAGCCCTTCCCAGTGAGGGCGAGAGCGCCAACAGCACATTGAAGGACCTCAGCAGACCCACAACAGCACTATAGATCCCTTAGATGCGGGGAAGTCAGCATGGCCATTTGGACCACGGTGGTTAGATCCGCCCACCCCTCGCTGCCTTACTACCCACTGCACTTCTGGAAAGAGAAAGAGAAGAAAATGTTGCAGGCACCCACACTTCCCAAAGGAAGAAACATGTCAGCTGTACCCACTCATGTCATCTCTGCCTAGTGACAGGCAGGAGGACGCCTACTTGGAGTGGCCCAAACTCCAGAAGGGAAGTTCTGAGCTGCCCACACTCAAGAACAGCTTGGGAGTTGGTCAGTGGCACAGAAGGCTGAGGGAAGAAGAAGTCCCATTGCAGGAATGGCACGATATCTGTGTCCACTTTTACTTCTAGATGGAGAGGATCCGGAGCCCAGGGATGGCTAGGGCTTAGTCATCTATGTAACACCGGGAGACCCAATGCTTGTCACACAGCAGGATTTTAATAGAGATGTAAGAACAGCAAAGGCTGTGGCAGGCTGCATTGAACTTGATTCTCGGCGAATGCCGGGGACATGCACAGACGGGAAAGGGATTTTATTTTAGAACACCTTTGGTTCAATGGCGTTGAGTCATATGTATTATCAAAGCTCTAATGAATGTCAGAAGGCATCAAAGGGCCTGGAGACACTCAGTGGGAAAAGCACTTGCCGCACATGCCTGATGACCTCAGTCTGGATCCACGAGAACCAAGTTTGCAAGTCTAGATGTGCAGGTGAGCATTTGCAACCCAAGGACTCCCACAGCAAAGGGTTGTGCAAAATGGGGGCTAAAAGTTGTTCCCTGACTTCCACATGTGTGTCATGGTATGCACATTTGCTCTAGCACATGTTCTTGTACATATAAATATCATATATGCTCACATCTATCATATACACATACCACACACAAATGCATATACACTATTCACACATGAACCATATATACATCACACACACACAAATACATACACACCTGATATACATATGCCACATACATACATCATACATACATATATTCCACAAGCATGTATACTCATCTCATACACACAAACCACATATACTGGTATAAATCATATACGAATGCCACATGTACACAGTATAACATATGTATCATAAACACACAGCCACATATCAATATAATATACACATACCATACCCATATACATATCATAGACACATACCATAGACATACTGTATACACACATCTCAGACATATTTATGTTCTCATACCACACCACATGTCATGTACACATTGCACTTGCAAACATTCTACATACAATTTTCACACACATACAATGTGCATGCACACAAATATATCAAAGAAAGCAAACAAGCAAATGAAAGAAGCTTCATGTCTAAAGCCATGGCAGTCATATGCGCATTGGCTGGGAATATGGGAACTGTCAGCTAATAACAGGACAGACAGACACAGCCCTTACTGCAAGCACAGAGATGTTCTATATGTTCCCGCAAAGCCACCATGGCAGTGAAACAGCGTCCAGCCAAGGTTGGTAAAGGCTTCTAAGTTCCCAAACTGGCAGAAGTATCTATGTTCATGTGGGGTTCCTTGGGGGGGTTGATGCATTCAAATCTAGGGAATCTTTCTAATTAGATCTAGACCTCCTTGTTATGACATCTGCTGTGGACTAAGTTAACTGGGGCAGGACTGTGGTGAGATCTCCTGTCCCATAGTTTCTCCTGGACAGTGAGCCTAGCATATGTGCCGAGTGCCCATCAGATGAAAGGGAGGAGTCCTGTCTTGTAATCTAACACAGAACTTGATGCTATTTATCTGATGAGTCACAGAGAGTCTGCTCATCCCATGGGAATCTGTTTCTGCTGTAGAGTAGCTCTTTACCTCCTGGAAGCTCAACCACCAAGATCAATTCAAGGAAAGCATTTTTTGTCACTCAGACAACAGCCCTGAAGAGCCACTTACAGACTCATCACCACAGACTGACTGAGGGCAATGGATCCCAGCCTTGGAAACCTCTGACCCTCATGGGTGGGATTGAAACGTCGTGGACATAGCTCCACATTTGCAGACTAGGGACTCGACTGATGTTGGGAGGAATACTACTCTGATAATCTGCTGGGGTGGAGGAGGGGCGCTTGAATGGTTCAGAGCCACAGAAGCAGCAGCTTGGTTGCATATGACTCCTTCCTCATTTGTCACCTGTGAGGGTTGTTAGGAAACACCCCAACACTTCAACTGTCATCTGAGAACTGTCCAGGCAGAGAGTCTTTGAAAGTGGCTAAGGGCACAGCAGCCTTTTCTAGAACCAAGCTGGTGTGGCTGTGGGTTGTTTATTCTAAGGCGCCCATTCGTTCAGCATAATCCTGTCAAACTCTACGCATCACACTGCAGACAACTGCAATTCCGGATAAAAGGGGTGCAATCTGCCCTCTTGAGAAAAAATGGGTCAACTAGACAGGAGGCACAAGTTCGCTGTTGTCTTGAGGGGCATCAACAAACATTCTTTGAGAGAGATGATCAGGCAAAAGTTTTTCATTTCGGGCAAACGTTTTGTTTGAAACAAATAGAAGGTGTATAACTGTTGGCATCAAGAAACGCTTTTGCCTCTGAACACAGTGGTGATGTCATCTATAGAGGCAACTTGGACATGCATATCTGTTGCCATGACAATGGGCATACATTCCCGAGTACATTTGGTTCAGCTCCCACCTTTACCTGGAAGCAGTTACTTCACAGCTTATATAAAAGGCAGACCCTCCTGCCATCCTCCCTCCCTCCCTCTCTCTCTCTCTCTCTCTCTCTCTCTCTCTCTCTCTCTCTCTCTCTCTCTCTCTCTCTCCCTTCTGCATCTGTCGTTCTCAACAAATCTCTTTCACCTGGAAGTGATTGGCCTGGTGTGGTCCGTCCTGATGTGAGCCGGGATTCTATCACAACAGTAATCATGGGAGAGTGAGGCTGTGGTGAAGTTGAGCTTTGAACATGACCCTGTGCAGTGAAGTCTCTGGGCTTAGTTTACCTGAGGGTTATGCAGAATACTGACCCTGCCTGGCAGCCATGGTCTGTGTGTTCCGGTCCTCAGCAGAAGCCTTAGAGGATTTTCTGCAAAAGAGTAACGTGTTCATTTGACCCCATCAGAAGATGAATCTGACTTGGTGTCAGGGATGCTGATGGAGCCAGTCTGAGAACAAGTCCATCAGGAGTAAACTTTGACAAGAGCACCAGTCCAATCAAGCCCAGACTCTGGATCCCCTGGCACCCAGCTAAAGAAATATCAGTGTGACTGAATTAGTGTTTTCTGACATTCCATATCTTGAGACTGTCCCCTCTTCCTGATTAGAAGGAAAGAAGTAGTAAGATCCAGTATGAGCTGCTTCCTTTGTCCCCAGGAGTCACACTCCACTTCTCAGACTGACTCTTATAATTCCCAGTGGATAACAACAGGCTTCAGTCAGATGTTGAGGTTCAGAACTAGATCCTTGAAGTTACACAGAAAGCGTTGACCTCCCCAATACCTACAGCTTCCTGTCCAGAGCTCAGTTTTTCTTATAATGGGAGGAGGAAGAGTTTCTGCAGTTTATGGCCTTGGTGAGGCATCCTATCACCTGGGTGCTCTTAACAGCAAGACTGGAGGGTAATAGACTCTCATCTGTCATGGAGCTCCTCCATCACCTCTCTGTAATACTAAAGGCCCAGCACTTAGAAAGTCCACAGCTGATAACTTATTTGGCTATCACAAGTAGCCTGACCTGAACTTACCAGGCAGCAAAAATTGACCCAGACCAACACTGGGCTATTTATAGACTGTGTTTATTTCACTTCATGCACATATTCATACATTTTCTGTAGAAATATCACCGTGCTTGATTGCAAGGCACGGCCCCGGGTCCCACTGGAGGTGCTGAACAGTACTAATGCATGCAGACGCTTACGTTCTAACTGAGAAGCATTCTGAATGCCAAAGGCCACGTGGCCTTGAGGTTTCTCTTACAAAGTCATGGGTTCATTCACATGACACAGAGCCCATTCTGTTTTGAGGAGGGGCTGGTGGCTTCCTCACTCTGAGAAAAAGGAGGTCAGGGCTAGAGATGTAAGCTTAATTGGTAGACTGTGTACCTACTATGCAGAAACCTCCTGGTTCAGTCACCAGTACCTTAGGCATAAAGCAGGTATAGAGGCACATACTTGTAAACAAATACTTGGTGAGCAGAAACTTAACCACACAGGGAGTTCGAAACCAGCCTGAAATACCTGAGATGCTGCCTCAAACAGTAGTAATAGCTGTAATCATATTAACAACAAATAAAATGTTATGCTTTCAGTCCATCAGGTTCATGAAAAGACAAGAAAGAATTCCAAGAATGGTTTGGGGCTGCTGGAAGGATGCAGCTCCCTCCCACCCAAGTAGACTCTGCCTCCAAAGCTCGTTTCCTGTGGTTTTCCCTCCCATTTGCAGGCTGTGAAGAGAGGGCAGGATGTGATCATTGTTCCTCTCAAAGATGAGAGAGGACTTGCCGGAGTGTCTCAGTGACTTGCCAGAGACAGATCCCATCCGCTGGAGAAAGACAGATATACTCGTGGCTCTGGGCCTAAAACCTTGTTTGGGGGGGTTGTGCATTAAGTGTGATACACAGTAAGTGCTCAACAAATGCACTTGAGTTTGGACTTTTTATTTTTTACATTTTTCCCTCCTGCCCTCATCTCCTCTAGCACCAAGGGAGGTAAGGCAAGCCAAACAGAGAAACCAGACAGTGCTGCCAACGTGGTGTATACCGTAAACATGGCAAGGTAGAAGCATGCTGTCTGTCTGTCCTTCACCCTGTCTGAATGATTAACCAAGACGAGGATCTCTGAAATGTCCTCCATTCAGATAAATAACCAGGGTGTCAGGCTGGATCTGACTTGTAAGTTGTGACGTAATGGAAAAACACCTCCCCATGAAACCGCCAGGGTGAAGGCCAGCAGAGGTTTCTGGATCTCAGAGAAGGGGGTTCAGGGACCATTTCATCCCCCGCTCCCCCGAGCCCCACTGAGGGCCCTTGAGCTGGGGGATTTCAGAAGCTCAGTGTGGAATCTTCTTGCCTTTTTATCTCGTTTGCTGTATACAGTAGCCGCCTGTCCCTATCCTTCCGAGAATGTCTCAAGCCCTGCCTTGACTGTAAATCCCCGGTCCCTTTTCTTAACTCTTTGCTACCTCTTTATCTGTGCCCAGGAGCTGTAGTCAGAGTCATGGTACCAATGAGCTTGGAATGGGAAGTCCCATAGTCTAGCTCTCTCTCTCTCTCTCTCTCTCTCTCTCTCTCTCTCTCTCTCTCTCTCTCTCTCTCTCCATTAGTAGGGGTGAGTGATTTTTCAGAGCCCACCTCCTCTCCATTCAGGCTTCTCGGTGTGGCCTTTGGGACAACTGCTGGTATAATATGCCTGAGGGTTTGCTTGAATGTATATTTCAAGCTTTGCACCCAATGAAGCAAGATAGGCTGGAAGGAAGGGCGGCCACACTCACCACAGAGTCCGGTGGTACTGGGACTCCAGCCTGCAGTCAGGTTATGATTAGCCTGTTAATCAGAGCCCTCTGGGTTTCCATTCAACAGATAGACTGGTAGGTAGAAAATACTGAGGTGGACAGTCAGATTTCGGGTAACCTAAGATTTAGATAAGAGACAAAAAGCATCAACATAGGCTCAGGGTTGTTTCCACATGTCCAAGCCCTGCAGGAGTCAAGACCCTGCTAAGAAGACCTCACATACAAAGCTAGCTTTTAGGATGGCCTTTGTCCCTTTCAGAATTCCCAGGAAGGGTCAAAGATGAAAACCTGTCTGTGAGGACACCCTCTTTTCTTGCAAGTCGACAACATAGTAACTTCTGAGTGCCTGTCAGGCAGTCCCTTATTATAAATGCACAGAGAGGGAACAGAACACCAGCATGCTCCTCCTGGTGAGACTTTCCACAGGCTGGCCCGAGCAGGTTTCTATGAAGAAGTGACAACGTTCCTGGAGGCCCCTGTCCCCTGACTGCTAGGGATAAAGCTACAAAGTGCCACACCATCCACTCCCCCCCTTACCCTCCCCACCCCACCTCAGGGCGGGTGCGTACTTTTGGGCCTGTCGCCAGAGGAACTGGTGGTTGCTATTGTGGTCACCCAGCAGTTTTATGAAGGCCCTTGAGGTACTTCAAGTACCAGGTGGCCCCAGTGTGGTTAAACTGTCTGGGGGCCAAACTCTGTCAGTGGCCACCTGAGAAGCGAAGGGACCTGAGGGTGAGAGCTGTTCAGTTGGCTGTGGTGTTAATTACATAACCCAGGGAAGGTTCAAGGGTCATCACTGTCAAGTGGCCACACGCTGCACACTCAGATACGATTAAAGAACACATTTACAGTCTTCTGGGGCACTTGATGGACCAGACCTGATTTGAAAAAACTGTTCCTTTTTGGAAGTCACCAACCCCCTGGAAATGTCGTTTTCCTGAGTTGAGCAGATATAGAAACTGGCTGTCCAGGATTCAACTGTCATAGGGCCTTCGGTGACCCATGTAAGACTGTTCTTCATGGACCTCATGAGCCAAGATTTTTTTTCCGTTCTGGTAGCCCTGAGTCTAGGAGGGGACAGTCTTCCTGGGGCTTTAAGCTCTCAAGCAGACACGAGGCAGAGAGAGAGCTACCTGTCTCTTGGTCTTCCTTGGTGATTGGCCATAGAGTGCTTCTTAGGCTGAAGGCAGATTACAGAGTCACTCAGATCCCACATCAAAACACTTGGGAAGCTTCAAGGGGACATTTCAATATGATCTTTTCCTGGTCCCAATCCTTTGTTCTTCCTTCTAGAACAGTCTTTCTCAATCTCCCTAATAACCTTTTAATAACCCTTTAATAGAGTTCCACAGGTTTTAGTGGTCCCCACTCATCAAATTATTGCATTGCTACTAATTTTGCTACTATTATGAATCATAATGTATATGCATGACATGCACAATAGCTGATATTTGACCCCTATTAAAGGGTCCTTCAATCTCCCGCCAAAGGGGTGTCGACCCTTGGGTTGAGGAACCCCTGTTCTAAAAGCATTCATTGTAGTCTGGCATAGACTAGCAACCAGGAAGATAGACCATTAATGACATATGTGTACATATATGCACATGCATACACAAGCACATGCATGCCTATGTTTGCATGCAAACACATCCACTTAGACACATGCATACACATCAACAAAAACACACAAACACAGACGTAACTTCCACCCTGAAAGTCAAACACACCCCCACCTCCCTGGAGAAGTTCTTCAGTGAGGAAATGCAAAGCAGTTTGTTCGGTGAACATGGCATAGGTACCCAACACCACATTCGGCTCTCCACTGTTTTGTATGTAATATGCCCTTCTTTAAGCTCCCAGAATGTCCCCTTCACTATCAGCTCTTGTTAAAGCCCTAGTCTGGTGTGGATGTGCTTACCACCTGTGTGTCTCTTTAGCCTATACAGTGCCTGCAATGGAAGAGCTCCCCTGACCCCCAACTGTCAATCGTTGCAGGCCTACCCACTAAGTCAGACAACAAACGAGTAGTAGGTACTTTGTATATAGCGCCCTCAGGCTAAGTACTGATTCAAGCATCCGACTATAACTGAATGAGTGAATGAATGAGTGAATGAATGAGTGAGTGAATGAATGAATGATAAGTGAGAGATAAGCAGAGGAGCCACTGAAGTGGAGGCCCTCAACATAGTCCTCAGAGAAGTGGTTGTTTGTGAAGCTGGCATAGAAAGTCAGAACAATTGAAGTGGTCGAAAGCAGAGTTCTGCTTCCCGTGAGGGGTCGTGTGCTGAGTCAGACTCCCCAGACTTCCCATGTTACAGCATTAATTCCTCATGAGACCGCACCGGGAGGTGGGACCTGGTGGGAGGTGTCTTGGTCGTGGAGCAGAGTTCACCAATGCTGTAGTATGTTTCTGTCAGCCACACCACCTCTTGTCTTAAAGTCCCTGTTGTCGCTGCTACACATGTCCCCTCACTTCTAGTTTCCGCTGATAGTTGAGACAGTATGAGGTACTCACCAGAGGTAAAACCTAGTTTCGGACTCTTCATCCTCCAGAACCTTGAGCCATGATAACAACTTATCCCAACTCCTGTGTTCTGTTATCCCAGTGAACATGAGGTAGGTCATAGCAAATAGCTTCATTCATCTCTCCCCATCAGTAGTCACAACCACGAGCGAAGACTTTGAAGTTCACACCTCATGGGGGTTACTTAAGCATTATATAAGCTCATGCAGGTGGACACTGAGGTTTGTGTCAGAGGAACCCTAAAATCTAGCAGTCTGGTGAGTATTTGGGAATTGTGCAAGTACATAAATGTATTTATAGCAAAAATAAAACCCCAAACCAAACAACAAGGGAGAGACAAGGTTGATCCAACTTTACTCTTCAGGGTTCCAACTTCCTTCCATCCTCTGTAGAAGACTCATGGCAAATTCTCACCAGATGCCCACTGAGGCTGGAGAGCTTAAACCTCCCCTTAGTCACCCAGACTCCATGGTCAGGCTTTTTCCTCCTCTTCCCCTCTCTTCCCCATGGGGTTGAGTCACTCCAGTGCTAATAGCCAGAGCCACAAACTCCCTGGTCTCATGAGCTTGAGGTAATCCAGCCCACCAATTAGGTGAAATTAAAGCCAGGTAATTTGAACCCATCTGCTGGGCACCTGACCACAAACCACCTCTTAGCTAACCCTGAGTAGAATCTGATTACTCCCCAAGCGCCTGCCCTGCTTCATTACCATGGCCATGGGAAAGGAGGAAACCAAGGGGTTACCGGGGTCTTCAGTTAGTGCTTTGTCGTTACATGGTTATTACCCAAGTTGCCTCTCTGGGGACAGCTGGAGACAGTGGGGACCAGAGGTTCCCAGGGCTCAACAGATGGATGAGGGCTTCCTCAAACAGGCCATCAAGGGCTGGGGCTCACCTGACAAGATGGGTGGATTCCAAGAGGCCAAGCTAGGACTCATGGTCCCACCTCAGATATTCAACAGATGGCTCTTAGGGACAATTATGGTATCCAAACCTAGAAGCTGGCATCAGGTGACCCCAGATTTGCCAAGTGGATACACACTTTAGACCGTGGGAAGATTTTTAAACACTAAAGTGAAGGTTGTTGATTATACAGAAAAATTCTCCCAGTGAGGTTTTTTTAGCCTTAGACCAGTCTCTCTTTTTTCTAGAAGCTAAGGTCTCCACGGAGTTACCTGGGGTACAGCCCAGCAAGCCAAACACTTGAAGTACCAGCAGGAGGACCTGGGTTTAGATGCCTAGCATCCACATACAAAGCTGAGCTGTAATCTTCACAGTGAGTTTGGGGGGCTGGAGGAGGCCAGGTCCAGCTGACCACTGAGTCTGGCTGAGTAGGAGCTTTGTCTTCAGCAAGAAACCCTGTCCCAAAAAATAAGGTTGAGAAAGACTGAGGAAGGCATTTACCATTGACTTCCAGTCTCTGTGTGCACAGAGACCTGTGTGTATCCTCACACATAAGGGCACACACATTAACTCGCATGCATACCTAAAGTGTGCAGGCACACATGTGTCCACTGAGCGGGGCCCTGGCATTCCAAAAGGTAGTGCAGAGGATTCCACCATGAAATGTCAAAGGCCTTCCTCCAGGGTTACCAAGCCACGGTGGTGGCTTTCCTTTATCCCTTCATCTTCCCCTCTGAGAGTGATAATAAGCTTGCCATGATTCTACAGACTGAAGATATAAGCAGTCTAGAGTCACTCCCCACTCTCTGAAGAAGAGATCACCTCTGCAGATGGCAATGCATCCAACGCAGGAGTGAGGAGACTCACACACACTGTTTGTGGAGGTGATGAGGTGTTTCCCAACTGTTTGGTCAAAATACCTGACAAAATCAGCTGGAGGAAGGAAGGAAGGAAGGAAGGAAGGAAGGAGTTATTCTAGCTCACAAGATTAAGGTATAATCAGGGCAGCAAGGGAAGTTACCACAGCATGAGAGTGAGGCAGCTAGTCACATTGTGTCTACAGTCAGGAGGTAGAGAGAGATCAATGCTGGTACACAATTCTCCCCTCCTCCTCCTCCTCCTCCTCCTTCTTCTTCTTCTTCTTCTTCTTCTCTCTCTCTCTCCCTCTCTCTCCTTTCCTTCCTCCCTCCCTCCCTCCCTCCCTCCCCCCTCCTCTCTGTGGATATAGACCATGGAATGGTGCTTTGTGGTGAGTCTTGATCTTTCCACTTCAATTTATCTAACCTAGAAACTCCCTCACAGGCATGTCCAGAGGCTCGATTACTAGGACATCTACTTCCTGTCAAGTTGCCAATAAAGATTAGCTATCCCAGAGGATACTAGGACTTAAGCCCCATCCATTTAGATGTGCCTCCCCAGGGCACTTGGCATCTCGGCAGTCAGTGGAATCCCATTTCTTGGTGGCAGAGTTGTCTCAGGATCTCCAGAATCAAATGGGGATGACTCTTCCCTACTAAAAATGATTACATTTTAACCACATTATGTGTTTTTGTTTCAGTCTGGAGAATTGAGCAGTTTGATGATGAATTCCATTTTACTTTACTGGTACAGAGAACGTCTGAACAGAGATTAGACTGTTATACCCAGGCCTCTATTGCTATAATCTGACATCAGGAGAATAGAATAAAACATCTTTGATCCAAGCATCTGTCCCAGGACCTAACCTAGCAGGGGCAGGGAGTACTTTCTGATGTGGCAAAGATTTGTTACCATCTTTGGAACTGCATTCATCTCTTAAACTTCCTATCACCAGCCAACAATAATGGTGGGCTAACCGAGGCTCCTATTAATTTATAGGTAGATTCATTTACTTGTTTAGTTCTGGGCATCCACAGTCAGTATGAGATGCTACTGGTTTTGCCTTTGGTACCCAGTTCCAACAAGATAGACACAGCCTTGCCCAATCCCTGTATCCATGGTGCTGAGTTTCTGACCCCACCCTGGTTGGTGTCTGTACCACCTTTCTCCACTTAGATGTTCCTCAGTGTTCTGAGGTCTATCTGGTCAGGTGTGACAACCTGTGAGACTAGACACTTTGGTACTGTGATAAATGAAGTTTCAGTATAAGCCCCTTTGGCCAAACCTAGCATTCTTGGACACCTATTTATGGTCTCATAGCTTCTGCTCACATTCCTGCATTGGAAAGGGCTCACTCCATCACACTTGATCTACTCTGATTCAGTCTTCGTGTGTGTGTGTGTGTGTGTGTGTGTGTGTGTGTGTGTGTGTGTATAGACAAGTGTGTGTGTGATTGCTTGCATGCACCTGTGCATGTGCATACATGCGTGTATTCATGCAAATGTATAAGCCAAAAGACAACTTCAGCTGTTGTTCCTCAGGCACTATTCCTTGTGTATATTTTAAAGGCAAGGTTCCTGATTGTGGGGTGAGCTTTCTGGTCAGTGACTCCAGGGGTCCACCTGACTCTGCCTCCCCAACAGTGGGATTTACACGTAAGTGCACCAAGGCACCCAGAATTTTGTCACAGGCTAAGGACTGAATTTGTCCTAGTGCTCAGGAGGCAAGCCTTTGAGTAACTGGGGCACCTCTGGGGTGTCTTAAGTCACAGGTTTTTAGGAGCTTGGGAGTCAGGAAGCTTGCCTTTGCTGATGCATAGGAAGTTCACTGCTCTACAGGCATGCCGACCTCACTGCCTTGCACAGTCCTGGCTCTGTCCTGCCAGGGTGAGAATCAGCCTGCTGATCCCTCCCTGAAAGACAGCCCTAGTCCAGGCTGCCTGTCCCATACTATGGAATTAGATTTACTGGGGTCTTCCTAGTCCAGGCTGCCTGTCCCGTACTATGGAATTAGATTTACTGGGGTCTTCCTAGTGATGTCTTCCGTGGCTCCCTTGTCTAAGTTGGCTCGCCACTGCCCAGGACCTCCACTCTTCTCCCTCCTTCTAGTATTTCTTCTTTATCCCCCTTACCCATGATGTTCCCACTGTGAGAAGCCAGCTGACTATGGCCTGTGTTTTCCATAAGTCATTAATATATCACGTTAAAGTACACAGACCCTTGTCTAGGTATGTTCATTGGTGATACCATTCGTTCCTTTTGATATATTAGCCTGTTTTGTGTTATGTCAAAAGAGCACAGGAGATTCACGGACAGACAAACAAGACACATTGAGTCCTCATGCTTCTAATGGCTGAAAACCAAGATTAGACACTGGAGGGTCCAGTCCACCTCTCCATCCATGAGGCAAACTGGTTCTTGTGTCTAAGGAGCATTCCTACCTCACATATCATAGGAGCTTAAGACGAAGTGAAGACACTGCCCCCAGCCACCTCTATGGGGACATTTGTACACACAGTCCTGTTAGAGACAGGCACACAGTCAGCCCTCAGCATGGCACCTGTGAACTGTTATGATCTGTTTCTGCACACATTGCCTGTGTGGGATGATGTGCTATCTATCCATCCACATGCTTGCAGTGTACTGTCATGGGCCATCTGTGCACGTGTGCACACTTTCCTGAGTGTGGCTCAGTGCATTCACCTGTGTGGTGTTTGAACTTCCGGCTTCCATTTTCTTATGTGATCATGTGCCGCCTGTGCACTTGTTTGCCATATCCTACTGTGCAGCGTCATGTACACATTTACTGGTGTGTACTGTTTATATATGAGTTCACCCGGGTCCTTAGACTGATGCTGGACTGTTTGCCTGTGCCCTGTCCAAGACTGTGCGCAAGCTCACCCGTGTGCTATTACATACTGTGTGTGGATTGTCTGCCTGCTGTGCTACGTCTTGACTCCAGCCCGCAGAAGAAGCAAGCTAGGAAGATGAAAGCAGTCACTGAAGTTGTGTTGGCAGTCAGAGGTCAGGGGTCCATCTGGGTAAAAACTGGGGTTAGGAGAAAGTAAGCTGTGGCTTGTACCATAGAGCTGGGACCCAGACAGAGCCTTTCAAAGGATCTGAGCGAATAGGAAAACTACTAGGAAGAGGGGCCTGCCCTGGAGGAGGGGCCTGCCCTGGGGGAGGGGCCTGCCCTGGAGGAGGGGCCTGCCCTAGGGGAGGGGCCTGCCCTGGAGGAGGCTCCTGCCCTGGAGAGAGGCTATGAGGCTAGTAGAATAACAATCCAGGAATAAAGAGGCAGAGCTGAGGTCTGGGTGAGGGTGGGGTGAAATCCCCCTCCTCCTCTGTTATGCTTGCTCCACCCCCAGATGCAGAAGGCTAACTCATCAACTCACCCCTGTGATCTCTCTCTCTCTCTCTCTCTCTCTCTCTCTCTCTCTCTCTCTCTCTCTCTCTCTCTTCTTCTCGACTTTGAGGGACAACTTGCAAATAGAAGGGCTCATCAGTCAATGTGTCACTTGGGTACATCATGACATGGACAGGACAACATCCCAGTGACTGTGGCCTTGATTCCAAATACAGGAGCCTCACCTAGAACTTTCCGTGTTCAAAACCAGGAACTGTGAGATTGCTAAGGTCTCCTGGGATTCTCCACGTCCTTCATCTTGGGGTGGGATGCTGTGGAATCAACCTTGAACGGAGGCAGGCTGATGGATGGTCGTCATGGAGTTCTTTGGAACAAATCACTGTTCTCGGCTAATCAGTTTGCTCTTGTAGGACCCAGAGAATGTGTGGGCTTAAGTGACACCCGAAAGTTGCCCGTGTTGACAAGTATTGGCCAACTAGACAAGCTTCAGGTTCAGTGAGAAAATGTCTCAAAAGCAAAAAACCAAGGTGAGGAGCCATCGAGGTAAAACATTCTGACGTCAGCCATAGGCCTCCTCATATAGGCTCAACCCCGTGCACACACATGTACTAGCAGGTGCCCGCATCACCCTCAAATGTAACAGCACGCAGGTAAACAAATGCTGAGAAACAAATGAGAGGGAAATGGCAGCCATAAGAAGACAATACCACATGACCTTACCCATAGCAGGGCCTGAATGGACTGGTCTTACAGAAGCAGAGAGCAGAGTGGGGTTCTCAGGACTTAGGAAGACTTGGGGGTGGGGCAGGTGAGGCGAGCTGCGTCAGCGGGAGCTAAGTCACATCTAGGTGGGAGTGAGAATCAGTCTGCTTGGCTAAGGAGAACTGTGATGTGTTGTTAGCTTTAAATTTTTATTTAGTTTTAGTTTGTGTGTGTGAGTTCTTGCCTGCAAGTATGCAACAGACCACATGCCTACAGTGGGTAAAGGCCAGAGGTGTCTTAGAATTTCCTAGAATTGGAGTTACAGACAGCTGTGAATTGCCATGTGGGTACCCAGAACCAAGTTTCTCTGGAAGAGCAGCCAGTGCCTTTAGCCACTGACACATTTCCCAGACCCCATATGGCAAAATTTAAAGAGCTTAAGTCAGGCCTGGAATCTCAGAACACTGGTGGTAGAGGCAAGAGGATCATGGGTTCGAGGACAGCCTTCACTACATAACAAGTCAAAGGCTGTACTGAACTAAGCCCCTCCACCAGCACATACATACACAACGCATACATGCAAGCACATGCTCACATGCATATACATGTGTACAAAAGCTAAGAAATGAATTTGAATGAATTTTTAATCATTAAAAATATTCAAAGAAGCACATATTTAACTCAGTTTAAACCTTCCTTAATTTGTACACGTGGGGAACTATTGTGTGGTCTTAATCTTAAGTATCAGTTTAAAATAACTTAAATTAAAAATAAAAG